>NC_133665.1:47419125-47605616 GCF_037893015.1 Macrotis lagotis | reverse complement strand
TAGGTCTCTTAGACTGAAGCACCCTGAATGTCTATTTCCAACGTGCAATTCTCCCTAAGCATTCTACATACCACTTACAGATTTAAATAATTCAAGTAACAATTAGCAAGGAATTATATCACATAATTACAACTTATAACTTATGTTGAGGCTTCCCTTTTCCCCTTCCCCCCCCAAAAAAAAAACCTCTCAGAAGCATCTTACTGAGCTTCTCAGCCAGGTTGAACTACTTCCACAAAGCTGGATGGGGACATTGCAATATCCAAATTCCCTAAACCAGTGACTCAGGTACTGAAGTTTCAGGAAAACAGGCAGGTGGGTGGAGAACTTAGACTGATGATTGTGCCTTTAGAGGCTGGCTCTGATATTGTGTGACCATAGTAACCCCAGGCAAAGCCAATCATTTTACTTAATAGATCACTTCTTGATTACTAGAAGGCAACAGTGCAGTGCAACAGAAATGGGGTGAAGGTTCAAATCGCATCTGAGCTATTTATGACCCATGTTTCTTTGGATTAGTCATTTCTCCTCTTGAAGGGTCACTTTCCAGTTCTATAAAATGAGGTGTTTTGGACCATTTGACCTTTCTGGCTCTAAATATGGCCAAACACATGGCCTTCCTTCTCATTTTCTACAGGGTCTTTCCCAATCCTTAATTCTAGGACCTTCCTTCTATTATATATTAGACATCAAATGTCTAGTTAGTTCCATTACCTTTGTTAAAATTAGAGGCAGAAGCAATATCTTCCCTAAAAATATATGTATCAGGAGTTCAAATCTGGCCTCAGACACTTAAATAATAATAACCTAGCTGTGTGGCCTTAACCCCATTGCCTGGCATAAAAAAAAAAAATGTATCAATAGAAAAAAAAAGATGTATATCTAGGAAACCAAAGGGAAATGTGTTTTTAATGTATGTTCTCCAAACCATGATTCTGTTCATCATAAAACTATTTTGAACTCTATAAAGATGGGCATTGATCTCTGAGTCTCATTTTCCTTATCTTTAAATTGTGGGAGTTGAAATAGTTGACTTCTGAGGCCCTTTCCCAATGGACTTTAATGTCATAGGGAGGGAGGTCATCATGACATTAAAGGAATAATAGCTGGCTCTCGTAAGAAGACCTGAATTCAAATTCTACCTGCCAGTTTGTCCATATTACCCCATGCTAAATAAACTCCAGAGACTCCCTATCACTTCCTCTGTTTAGTGTTCAAAGCCTTTCATAACCCAAACTAGTCCTCTATCTTTTGAAACTTTTTATACCTTACATCCTCTCCTCCCCCCCAATATATTCTTCAATCCAGTAATAGTTTCCTCTAATATATCCATAGATCTCTCCATTTCAGGTGTTTTCTCTGCCTATTCCCCCATACTAGGAATTCTCCTCTCTCTCTGTTTTTCTCTGTCTCTTTCCGTCTGTCTCTCTGTCTCTCTCTGTCTCTGTCTCTCTCTCTCTCCCTCTCCCCCCCTCCCCACTCTTCTCTAGATGCTTCCTTCTCATTTTCTACAGGGTCTTTCCCAATCCTTAATTCTAGGACCTTCCTTCTATTATTTATCTCCTATTTATCCTGTATATAGTTTGTACATGTTTGCTTGTTGCCCCCCCCCATTAAATTGTGAGTTTCTTGGGAACAGGGACTGTCTTTTGCCTTTATTTGTATCCCGAGCCCTTGGTACTTAGGTGATACTTGATAAATGCTTTTTGACTGATTGACTGATAATCATCTCCTTAGTTCCCTTCCTCTGAATCTCAACTATAAAATTAAGGGGCAGGATTAAATGACCTCTGAGGTCCTTTCTCTCTCTCTCCAGATCTATGATCTCATGTGCAAGAATATATCATGCTATAATACAAAAAGAGAAATTGAATATATTCATAAACCTGCAAGAAGAAATCAGCTGTAATTCACAGCTCCTCAGTTCATTTTCTACCCTGCCTGCAGGACTTCATCATGTCCATCCATACCCCAGCTCTCATAATCCTTTCAGCTTCTTTTTATGTATTAGATTCTCCTTCTAGATTGTAAACTCCTTGAGAGCAGTCTTTCTTATGACTTTCTTTGAATCACCAAGGCTTAACTAAATCTCTGCAAATAGTAGGAATTTAAGAAATGTTTATTATTCTGATACATCATGTTTATGGTTTTTTGTAAGGTTAAAAATAAAATGAGGGGTGGCTAGGTGGTGCAGTGGATGAAGCACCGGCTTTGGAGTCAGGACTACCTGGGTTCAAATCTGGTCTCAGACACTTAATAACTACCTAGCTGTGTGGCCTTGGGCAAGTCACTTAACCCCATTTGCCTTGCAAAAAAAAAACCTAAAGAAAAAATAAAATAAAATGGTAAGCTTTCTTCTTCTTCAGGGACATAGACTCACAACTTTATCTAGTTTTGTTATCAAGAGAAACCACCCCAAAAGTCCTTTTTTCCAATGACTCACTCTGGCCTGGATGACTCTAGTATCTAAGATTACATTAGTAGTGGCATGATGGACACAGAGACAACATCAGAGTCAAGAAGATGTGAGGTCAAGTCTCTCTTCTGGTAGCTATAGATTGAGTCACCCTCGACAAGTTACCCAAGCTTTTAATACCCCAACTATTAAACATTGTAATTTGCTAAGTAGCCTTAGACTAAGGAGGTTTCCTTATTGAAAATTCCCTACACCAATGAAATCACAGATCTAGGCAATTGTTGGCAAGGATCAAGAGCCAGCAAATCTTTGTTATTGTCACCTACTGACCTCTAAGTCATTGTTGCTCTTTTGTCGCATTCCATCCTCTTGTTCTGGCCTCACTCTCTTCATTTCACAGTCTTGATCCAACAATTGACCACTTCATTTCCTTGACAAATACAAAACCTGGATTATCCAACACCCTATCCACCTAATCCCAAAATGTAGAGTTCTGTTAGAAGAACTGGAGAAAAGACTACATTATGTAATATAAAGTCTATATTATATAAACTCACTAAAAGTCTATATTATAGAATCTCAATGGAGCCCTCACTTCAGCATGGGAATCCTTTTATTCTTCCCTATCACACTCCTCAGCTGATATTCCAAACTATCTCCTCTATCCCCAACCCACTTCCACTTAGCTGAGAATTTTACCTCCTGTTTTATTGAAGAAATCAAAGCCATCTACCATGAGCTCTCTCTTTTTTTCTGTACAGCTCAGAATTCCTCTATATCACTCCCATTTTCTCCTCCTTTACTACAGGAGGAGATGGCCTTCCATCTTGCTAAGACCAAGAGTTCTACTTATGTATTCTGAAAGTTTACACTTTTGATAATTCCTTCCCATGTGTAATCCTTACTTATCTTTAGGCTAGTGCCTACAATTTTCTTCTGTCATTTAGGGATAAAAGCTCCTAAGTAGAGGATCTTCTTAAACAATTTATTATAATATAAAAACTATTATAATTTTTCCCTTAAACGGCCAATCTCCTAGAATGTCAATCACTTTTATTGCCTCTACTTTTTTCTCATTTTACATATGCTTCCAACAGTACCAATGATTTAAATTTCTCTCTCCAGACTTATTAACAATCTCTTAACTGCTAAATCCAATGGTTTCTTCCCTAGGTGTTCATCCTGTAGCTTGGATAATATAAAACACCCTCTTCCTCCTGTGTACTTTGTCCTTTCATGTCTTCTGTGCCATTGTTCTCTTCTGTTTCTCTTCTTCCCTCTTTTGCCATGGTTTCTCAGCCTTCTTTGCTAGATCATCATGTCTTGTGACCCATGAATCTTTCTATGGTCCTCTTTTTTTTCCTTCTCTCTTTACAAGCTTTTGCTACTCTCATCCATTACTATGAGCTCAAGTATCATCTCTACACATATGACTTACAGAAATGTATACAATCAAGCTTCATCTCTTCTGAACTCTAGTTCTGAGCTACCTGCAGGCCATCTCCACTGTATATTTCACTGTTCTAAACCTCAATATATTCAAAATGCCCCTGTTTCATCTCCTAAACTTCCCTATTTTGGGGGGGGAGGGGGAGGAGGAAATGCCTCCACTCTCCTGAAAACTTAGATCTGAATGCTGAGAGTCATTCTAGACTTACTCTTTTGAGGCAATGATTCAACAAGAAGAAAGATATTGTTACAGTAGAAATGTCAAGATTTAGCAATGGTTAGGTATAGGGGTTGAGGGTGAACAGAGTCAAGAGAATAAAAAGTTTCAAACCTAGTTTAAAGATGAGACGGAAACCTCTCCATTTGGCTCTGGTGCCTTTATTGGGTGAGAATACTTTTTGTTTGAATCAAAAGAAGGATTATCTGTGTGACTCTAGACAAGTTGCTTAATTAACCTTCTTCACCCTCAATTCCTCATCTGGAAAAATTGAAATAATAATAGCCCCTACCATCCAGGGATAAAATGAGGTGATATTGTAAAGCACTTGGCAAACTTAAAAGTCCTTCAGTTTCACAAAAAACAACCTCATCCTTTTATTTTATTTTTTTTTTTAGGTTTTTGCAAGGCACATGGGGCTAAGTGACTTGCCCAAGGCCACACAGCTAGGTAATTATTAAGTGTCTGAGGTCAGATTTGAACTCAGGTGCTCTATCCACAGTGCCACCTAGCCTCCCCTCATCCTATTTTCAAAATAGCTCCGGAAAGGTGTGTTATAATTATACCCATTTTACAGATGAGGAAACTGCAGTTAAGTGATTTGCCCAGTGTCTCAGGTTATATTTGAACTTGGGAATTCTTGACTCCAGAAATTATTCCATAGATTATAATACCCTTGAAGGCAGGATCTGTAGTTTTTTTTTCCCTTTTTCTTTCTGTCCCCAAGTTAACATCTAATAAACCACTTTTTTTTTTTAGGTTTTTGCAAGGCAAATGGGGTTAAGTGGCTTGCCCAAGGCCACACAGCTAGGTCATTATTAAGTGTCTGAGGCTGGATTTGAACTCAGGTCCTCCCGACTCCACCTAGTCGCCCCTAATAAGCCACTTAAACAGGAGACAGCTCAGTGGCTTGGAGTCGGGTGGACCTGAGTTCAACTTGGGGCTTAATGCAGCGCAGAAGGGACGGGCAGCCATGAAACTAGAATACCCAATTTTAGCAAAATTCCATTAAAAAGTATTTGGTATGTTTTATCATTCCATCTCTTCCTATCACTGTTTTCTTTCAGTGCTATCCCTTAAGTGTTTTTTTAAATATTGTACTGTACTTTTAAAAAAATTTTTTTTTAGGTTTTTGCAAGGCAAAGAGGGTTAAGTGGCTTGCCCAAGGCCACACAGCTAGGTAATTATTAAGTGTCTGAGGCTGGATTTGAACTCAGGTACTCCTGACTTCAGGGTCCGTGCTCTATCCACTGCACCACCTAGCTGCCTTTAATAATCAGTCACTTCTCTAAATGTGGTTATTCAGTCATGTTCAACTCTTTGTGACTTCATGGACAATAGCATGCTAGACTCTTCTATCCTTCACTATCTGTTGAAGTCTGAACAAGTTCATGTTTGCTATTTCCATGACACTACCTATCCATCTCATTCTCTGCTACCCCTTTTTCCTTTTGCCTTCAGCCTTTCCCAACATCAGGGTCTTTCCTAATGAGTCTTGCTTTCTCATTGTATGGTCAAAGAATTTAAGCTTCAGCTTCAGTATTTGACCTTCTAGTGATTAATCTGATTTAATTTCTCCAAATATTACCTAGTTTGAACTCCTTGCTGTCCAGGAAACTCTCAAAACTCTTTTCCAGCACTACAATTGAAAGTGTCAATTCTGTGGTGCTCAGCTTTCCTCATATTCCAACTCTCACAGCCATACATTGCTACTGGAAAAACCAGAATTTTGACTATTCTGACCTTTAAACATAGAGAGACAGAGACAGAGACAGAGAGACAGAGAAAGACAGACACAGAAATGGAGAATTCCTGCTTTTTTTAGTGTGATGTCCAGATTTGCCATAACTTTCCTTCCAAGGAGTAAGCATCTTTTAATTTCAGGGCTGCAGTCTCCTTCTGTAATGATCTTTCAGTCCAAGAATATAAAGTCTGATATTGTTTCCATTCCTACTTCTATGTGCCAGGAAATGATGGGATCAGCTGCCAAGATCTTAGTTTTTTTGATGTTAACCTTCAAGCCAACTTTTATACTCTCCTCTTTTGCTTTCATCAAGAAGCTTCTTTATTTCCTCTTCACTTTCTGCCATCAGAGTGGTATACTCTGCAGATCTGAGATTGTTACTATTTTCCTCAGTAACCTTAGTTCCAACTTTTGATTTATCCAGCTTGGCATTTCACATGATGTACTCTATATAAGTTAAATAAATTAGGTGATAGCATATGGTTTTAACCGAATTTCTTTTTCCAACCTTAAAATAATCAGTTCTTTTGTGTTCAGTTCTAACTGTTGCTTCTTGGTCCACTCAAGGTGCTCCCATCTCTTTGAGAACTTGCCAGATTTTGTTGTGATTCACAAAGTCAAAGACTTTAGTTTATTCAATGAGGCAGATGTTTTTCCTGTAACTCCTTAACTTTTTCCAGAATCCAGAGAACATTGGCAATTTGGTCTTTAGTTCTTCAGCCTCTGAAAATCAGCCTGTTCTGGTAATTCTTGGTTCATCTATGGCTTGAAGAGTCTTAACCTTGGTGGCATGTGAAATTAGTACAATTCTTAATTTGAAAATTTCTTAGCCTCGTCTTTCTTTAGGATTTGGACATAAACTGATTTTTTTGCAGTTCAGTGGCCACTATTGAGTTTTCTAGATTTACTGGCATATTAAATGCTGCACATCATTTTCTTTAAGAATTTTAAATAGCTCAGCTGGCATCCTGTCTCTTCCATTAGCCTAATTGTTAACAATGCTTCCTAAGGCCCACTTGACTCCATTTTCTAGAATGTCTGACTCTAGATTCGTAACCATACCGCTGTGATTACTGGTGATATTAAGATCTTTCTTGTATATTCACTTTGTATTCTTTTTAAATCTCTTCTGCTTCAATTAAGTCCCTACCATTTTTGTCGTTTATCATGCCTATTTTTATAAAAATCTTTCCCTTGATATTGCTATTTTTTGAAGAGATCTGTCTTTTTTGTTATATTATTTTGTTCTTTTTCTTTGCATTAAGAAAATCTTATCTCTCTCCTTGTTATTCTTTGAAATTAATCATTCAGTTTGAGTACATTGTTTACTTTTTGTTTTCCTTCTTTCCTCATTATTTGTAAAGCCTCATCTGACAGCCTATTTTGCTTTCTTGCTTTTCTTTTTCTTTGGTATATTTTTGTTCCTTCCTCTTGTCAGTATTGTGAACCTCTGTTTATAGTTCTTCAGGCACTCTATCTACCAGATACAATCCCTTAAATTTATTTATCACTTCCACTTCATATTCAGAAGAGATTTTATTTAGATCATACCTATACGGGCTAATGGTTTTCTCTATTTTCTTCAATTTGTCTGAATTTTGCAATAAGAAATTCATGATCTGAGCATAATCAGTTCCAATTCTTATTTTAACTGACTATATAGAGCTTCTCCACCCTTTCCTGCAAAGTATATAATCAATCTGATCTCTTTATTGATTGTCTAGTAATGTCAATGTGTAGAGTCATTCCTTGGATTGTTGAAAAAAAGAGAGTTTGCTACTCCAAGGTCAAACTTCCAATTATCTTTTTTAAAAAAATTTTTAGGGTTTTTTTTTGCAAGAAAATGGGGTTAAGTGGCTTGCTCAAGGTCACATGGCTAGGTAATTATTAAGCGCCTGAGGCCGCATTTGAACTCAGGTACTCCTGACTCCAGGGCTGGTGCTCTATACACTGCGCCACTTAGCCACCCCCCCCCCCCACTATCTTTATTTTCTTTTTTCTTTCTTTCTTTCTTTTTATTTTTCCCCCAATTATCTTTTGATATTCTACTTTGATATTCTACTTCCAGTCCTCCATGATGAATGTGACTTTTTGTGTGTGTGGGGTGCTGTTATTTCTAGAAGATATTCTAGGTTTTTGTAGAACTGATCAACTTTGGCCTCTTCAATATTAGTGGTTGGAGCGCAGAATTGTATTACTGTGCTGTCCAATGGTTTAAATGACTTGCCAAGGGTCATACAACTAGTAAGTGTCTGAAGCTAGATTTTACCTCAGGAGGACAAGTCTTTTTTAACTTTTGTAAATATCTCCCCTCCTCCCATCTCACTTTATCTGCAAAAAAAAAACAAACAGGTAAACAAAACTTACTTATAAAACCACCATATCTGACACTATATACAGACTTTCACAACCAATACTCTCTTAACTGTCTGCTGATAACATTTAGCAGCAATTCTAAGAGATCTGTTTTTGCAACTAAGCAGGGAAACTTGAAACTAGCAAAATTATTGTAATCATAAAATTTGTTTCTTAATATTTTATTTTATTTCTCCCCAGTTACATGTAAAAAATAAGTTTTAACTTATACTTCCAAAACATTCTGTAATCTTTTTTTTAGTATTTTGCAAGGCAAATGGGGTTAAGTGGCTTGCCCAAGGCCACACAGCTAGGTAATTATTAAGTGTCTGAGACCGGATTTGAACCCAGGTACTCCTGACTCCAGCTCCGGTGCTTTATCCACTACAACACCTAGCCGCCCCTACATTCTGTAATCTTAAAAATTTAATGAGATTATTGCTTATACCTGTAAAGGACAAAACTTAGGTCACAGGATTTAGTTCTTTGTAAGATGAGGAAACTGAGTCTCAGTGAGGTTAAATAACTTCTCCCAGACCTATACAGATAATAAATAATAGAATTTAGAGTAAAACCCAGATTTTTTGACAGCAAATCCAGGGATCTTTTCACAAACTCACCCTGCTGACAAATAAAAATAGAAAAATTATATACCAAAAACATTGTGAGATTACTTTCCCAAGGATTGTTCTCTGACAAAAATTGTGAAATTCAATCAAAAAGTAACATTTGTATAATATCTAAACCTGTACAATTAAAGGATATCCTGAAGTTGGCATTTTTATATTTTTAGGGCACCATTTTTTATAAGGGGATGCATTATAGTTATATAAATGTCTCAAGGTGTGAAATACACCCTTTTTCAAAAGGGTGATCACACAGAAGTTTGATTATTTTGGGTAGCAGGGAGTACATGGCAGGGGAGAGGAAGAAGGAAAGACTTCCTTTGATGGTCTGTAGATTGTTTCTGTTTCAGAAACAAAATTTTTGAACTTAGACCTTATAGTTGTTTTGTCTCTGACATGGTTGTTATACACTGTGAGAATCCACTTTATGAGTGGATATTATTCTTCAAACTGTGAGTCAGACAATTGGACCATGGACCAAATCCTAGATAGGAAGATAGATGATAGATAAAAATGTAGGTAGGTAGAAAACATTCAATGCACACTAATACAGTACTTTCTAAGTGTGAAGAAAACAAATGAAAAACAATAAAAAAAAAACCTAACAATATTGCTTACATTCCAGCATAAAATGGGGTGGGCAGCCAAACCACAAAGGAGAGTTGAAAATTATGTGTGTATTTTTGGGGGGGTCATTTTTGTTAGGGCAAGGCTGCTGGCAGGAAGGTACAAAAGCTGAGTGGGTCAGGGAGCAGATGATTAGCAATATTGATACCCCAAAAGAGGGCCATTGAACATTTTTTTTAATGAACAGAAGAAAATTCAGAAGTAAGAATAAATAAACAAGACAGTTTTGAAAGTAATGGAATTTACATGCTTTTAAAAAAGTATGAAATGGAGATTTATTGTTTCCTATGTAATCTTCATTTTTCTATTGTGCATAAGAAATATCTAGCATTTCCATATTCTTTACTTTCTTCTCAGAAGTCTTATGGAAAAATCATGCTTATTCCAACTTCTTGAAACTAGAACAGAATTTCTGTCTGTCAAATAGTTTTCAGACTTGTCATACTTTATTTAAGATCTATAATTGATTTATTAATATATATATATATACATATATATATATGTATATATATATATATATATATATATATATATATATATATATATATATATATCAGGGCTAAAATGGGGTGGGTTCTTTTTGATTCCAAGGGAATATTTCCAGTTAAAGCCCTTTTTAATGGGACTTTCCTTATTGGTAGAGATTAACAACTCAATATTCCCTCCCTGGATGAGGTGTTGGTGGGAATTAGTGAGAGTTGGGTATTAATACCTCTACACATTAGCTGCTTCCCTCCCTTCAGGGACATTTTTCTGATCTGCATCTTCTCTCTTCTCCAAACTTCTGTCAACTCTAGCCCTCGGGAGAGCACTTTTTAATTTTTAAAAGTTGTTTTATTTTTTCCAATAACATGCAAAGATAATTTTTAACATTCATCTTTTTATAAGATTTTGAGTTCCAAATTTTTTTCTCCCAGAAAAGTCTTAAACAAATGTACTTTTAATTTTTGGGTGACATTTCTCCCCTGAGTGAAACTCTCTGTAGTTTCTTTCAAAAGGTCAACTGGGACAAACTTGTAATTAATAACTAACCAATGAATCTATGGCAATGTTGAAACTAATATAAAAATGTACATTAATAGCACATGTAATAGGCATGGCAAACAGAACATTACTTGAGAGGGTACCACAGTATGTAGGGCACAACACATGCACATTTCAAAAGTACATGCATATCTCTATAATATGCAGCAATTAACCTTAAACAGTATATACTTAAACATATAAACTTAAACAGCTATATATTAACTAGCAATACTAGATAATAACATTATCAGAAAGTATATAAAAATACTTTAAACATAAGCATTAGCTTATGTTTATATATACAAACCAATTGGTTGATATTAGGATGAACATAACACAAAACATAATTAAATGAACCTAGCAGCAAAATAAGAAACAAATTCACTCAAATATGAATAATTCACATATGTAGCAACAAACAAATGCAATTATAAGCAAGGCATCTTTCATGTGGACAATTTCTAATATTGTAGTCTAGATACTTATGTAACTATATCTTTAGGTTTACCTGTAGCATCTTAACTTACTCTAATGACTCGTCTGATGAGTCTAGTTATCTCTCTTCTCCTATACCTGAGCTAATCTTTGGTATGGAATGATCATTATAGATTTACATAAATACAAAGATGTTTAAAAAAACAACCAACCACAAGGTTTGAAAGGGAGGATGCTGGAAATGGCAGAAAGAGTTGCTTGAGCTAAGAACTAAAGGAAGATGACTGGAGGTGGAGAAGAGACAAAGGAAAAGGCAAAGGAGATGGAATGTTGTGTGAGGAAAAGAAAGCAAGCTAGTTTTGTGAAGGAACTTAGTACCTTTATTAAGCACCTTTTAAAGATAAACAATGGAATTTGTATGGTCAATCAGTCAACAAGTATTTATGAAGCACTTATATACTGTTAGAAAAAGAAATACAAACAGAAAGGAAAAAAAATGTCTTTGCTCTCAAGGACATTACAATCCAAGAGGGAGAAGATGAAGATTAAAGGAGGGGTGGGGCTGAAAAATGGTGGTAAAGTGCTCAAGAGGAATGAATATTGAGTATGGAACCTTGAATGAATGCCTGAAAAGCATTTATAAAGTTCTTATTAACTGTTAATCACTATTATAAGCAGGAGGATATAAAAACAACCAAATAAACCTTCAGAGCAGTCAGATCCATAATGTTTAATCACCAAGTAGATATTCCCTGACAGAACCTGGACATCCATCTCCTAATCACTGGGGTTTGGAGAGAAAGACTAGATTGAGACTGTTTTCCATTATTGCAAGGTTTATAGTAGATGGGAGTCAGGTTAACCCGTACTTTCCCAGTCCTCTGGCTAGCAAGTTCCTCCCTTCTCTCTTATACTGATGATTCACAGTTGCTATAGATGAGGCATAAAGCACCAGAGGCAAAAAGCTCCTCCTCTTTGCTACCACTCCCTATTCTCCCACACCTATTTATCTCAGTTCAGTGCTTCCCTCCTTGGCCACTGTCCTCTTCTGTGTTTCTTATCCATCTTTTCCTCTGGAACCCCCTCCTCCCTGCCTCACCCCCCATTCATTCTATTATTGACAAGCTCCCTTTCATCCCAAGTTTCTTCCTTTCTTGCTCTTTTCATCTTCCTGCATTCTCAGAAATTTGAATCTCCTGAATCCCAGGTGCCAATCTTAGATTCTAGGGCCTCCATCTCTAATGCCCTTCAATACATTGGGCTAGAAAGAGGAGGAGGAGGTCTCTTACTCATTAGGTTGAGAGTGGCTCCCTTGAGAGGAGGGGGGAGGTTTCTGTTCAGATTGGGCACAACTGGGATAAAATTAGGCCTCTCTGCCTGGAAGCATGATTCTGAGAAAGATGAGAGTGCCATAGATACTCTTGGAGGGTCAGGGATCTGTAGTCCATCTTGTATAGAAGAGAGAAAGGGGAAAGCTAGCTAGAGCACCACCTTTCTCTCTTTCTTATCATCTGAACCTTTACCCTGGCAGGAGATTGCAGCTCACAGAGGCAATAAGTTCCTCTGGGCAGGCTCAGAGACAAAACAAAAAAAAATACAACCAACTTGATCTGGAAAAAAAGAGAGAAAAGAAGACAATGAAATGCTTCCATATTCATATGCTTTCTCTTTTCTCCCCATTACTTTTTATTCTCCTTACTTCCCTTGCTTTTCACCTCTATACCCTCATCTTTGATCTCCATCTTTTATCATATGCCTAGTCTTTCTCCTCCTCCCTCAAATGGAAGAAAACTTCACTTTCATCAAGCATACAACAAACTTTAACACATGTTATTAATACAGTGAAGTTCCATGACTCTCATTAATGTGTTTTTGTTATTTTTGTTGTTTATTTATTTTATATTATTACAATAATCGTGTTGTGAGAGTAATCATAAACCCCCTTCCCCCCCCAAAATATGAGAAACCTCAAGAATAGAGAAAAAAGGTGTCCTTTAGTCTGTGTTCAGATTCTAATGACCCTGTTCCATCATTCACCTGGAATGAGTTGCCTTTCCCATCATAGCCAACAGAGAAATTGCTTCAATATTGTTTGCACAGTTTCTATCACTAGTTGCATTTTCCTCCACTCTATTCCTCCCCCACTCTCATCTATTCCATTTTCTTATTTGAGTACCCTCTCCGATGATCTTCACTCTCTTCTATCACCTACTCCCGCCCCTTCCTTCCCCCATTCCCCTTTATCCTGTCCCTTTCTTCTCATATTTCTCTAGGTTAAGATAGATTTCTATACCCTATTAAGTGTGCATGTTATTTCCTCTCTGAGACATTTCTGATGAGAATGAAGGCTCACTCATTCCCCCCACCTCCCCCCCCTTCACTCCATTACAAAAGCTTTTTCTTGACTCTTTTATGTGAAATATCTGAGCCCCTTCTCCCTCTGCTTTCTCTTCCTCCCAGTACTTTTCTTCATCACCAATTGACTACATTTTTTTTTACTATATTATACCATTATATTCAGCTCCTTCTTGTGCCTTGCCTATATATGCTCCTTCTAACTGCTCTTATAAATGGGAAAGTCCATATGAGGTATCAGTATCTTCTTTCCATGCAGGAATGCAAGCAGTTCAACATCATTAAGTTCCTCATAGTTAGTACTTCTCATCCACCCCCTCTACGGTTCACCAGAATCCTGTACTTGGAGATCAAACTTTCTGTTTAGCTCTGGTTGTTTCAATAGGAAAGTTTGAAAGTCCCCTGTTTCATTGAAAGACCATCTTTTTCCCTGAAAGAGGAGGTTCAGTTTTGCTGGGTAGTTGATTCTTGGTTGTAAACCAAGATATTTTGCCTTCCAGAATATCATATTCCAAGCCCTATGAATCCTTAATGTAAATGCTGCCAGGATGCTGCCAGATTCAATGGTAGTTGAATTGGTTGTTCCTGGCAGCTTTTAGTATTTTGTCTTTGACTTGGGAGTTTTGGAATTTGGCTATAATATTCCTGGAAGTTTTTCTTTTGGGATCTCTTTCAGGAGGTGATTGGTGAATTCCCTCAATTTCTATTTTACCCTCTGTTTCTAGGATCTCAGGGCAATTTTGCTGTATCATTTCTTGAAAAATGAAGTCTAGGCTCTTTTCTTGGTCATGACTTTCAGGTAGCCCAATAACTTTTAAATTATCTCTCCTGGATCTGTTTTTGAGGTAAGTTGTTTTTCCAATGAGATTTTCACATTTTCTTTTATTTTTTTTTTGGAATAGTTTTATTCCTGATTTCTTGCAAAGTCATCGACTTTCTTTCATTCCATTCTGAATTTGAAGGAGTTATTTTCTTCAGAGAGCTTTTTAATCTCTTTTTCCAGCTGGCCAATTCTGCTTTTTAAGGCCTTCTTCTCCTCATTTGCCTTTTGTGTTGCTTTTTCCATTTGGCCTAAACTGGTTTTCAACATATTATTTTCTTAGTATTTCTTTGTGTTTCTTTCACCAAGCCGCTGATTTAATTTTCATGATTTATCTGCATCACTTTCATTTCTCCTCCCAATTTTCCCCTCTACCTCCCTTAATTGATTTTCGAAGTCTTTTTTGAGCTCATCTATAGCTTGAGCCCATTTTGTATTTCTCTTGGAGATTTTGGATATAGAAGCTTTGATTTTGTCATCATCTGAGTATGTATTTTGATCCTCCATGGGACCAAAGTAATTTTCTATGGTCAGATTCTTCTTTTTTATGTTTGCTCATTTCCTCAGCCTATGACTGATTTACTGTACTTCCAAGGCTATGGGGTTTTTTGGGGGATACCCCACAGGGACCTTAATTCCTCCAAGGTCTTATGAGAGGCTTTGACTTCTCTCTTACCTGTACTTTGGTATGTGGATGACCACAGGCCCTCCCCTCTGCCCTGGAGCTGTGGGGATGGTACCTGTTCAGGTGGTGCTGTGGGGGCCCAGACTGTGACTTGTATCTGAATATGGGCAAACATCTGAGTCCTACCCCAGGGAGAGCAAAAAGACCTCTGCAGACTCCCCTGACCCCCTTACCATCTGTGGGCTGTGCTCTGGAGATGCAGACTGGCTTCCCTGTTTTCCAATGCAGGTTCCCATCACAGGGCTGCTCTGAGTTTGGCACTGGTTTTGCACTCATAGAGTTCTCTTACCACCCCTTTCAAGCTGCTCCCAGTGATCTCTGGGTCAGGAGGTCTGGAAACCACCCCCTCTGCCACGGACCCAAGTACTCCCAGGGATCTAAACACTCAGCTGTTGTGCTGTGGCTAAGGTTGCAGCTGCACTTACAACAGCTTTTTCCAACCCTTGGTCCCGGTGAAACAGACCTTTCCTGAGGAACTTCTAAGTTGTCTCGGACTGGGAAATTGTATCACAGTCTTTCTCTAGATTCTGCCTCTCTAAAGTTTGGCTAGAATCATAATTTTATGGCTTTTGGAGTTTTGGGGGGGCATGAGTTTCTGGGAATTCCTGCTTTTGTGCTGCTATCTTGGCTCCACCCCCTCTCATTAACATTTAATTTCATTAGTACAGTTTCAGGTTTGGTGACATCTGGCCCAGTCTCCCGGTTTTGCAAGTGAGGAAGCTGAGGTGGATACATAAGAAGTGATTAAGTGTTGGAGTTAGGATCTGGATCCAGGTCCTTGATCCCTTTTAATTTAGGGTCATTCCTTTATTTATTTATTATTATTACTATTACTATTATTATTATTATTATTATTACTATTATTATTATTATTATTATTATTATTCTGCCTCCCTCATTAGATTGTAAGCTCCTGGAGGGCAGAGATTGCTTTTTTTTTCTTTGAGTCTCCAGCATTCAGCACAGTCCCTAAGTACATAGTTGATGCTTAATAACTGCTTGTTGACTGATTAATTTTGACTACCCATCCAAGACTCTTTCTATTGCATTTTAGATCTTTGACTTATGCTGTCCTTCAAGTCACTAATGAAAATAGGCCCAAGTCTGACTACTACTGAAACTACTTGTGGCATGTCCTCTGCAGGTTTAAATACTACTTGTTGGTTAATTCACTGGTAGGTAACACTGTTTTGTTTGTTTTTTTTTTAATTGAAAGGCAACATGGTATCATGAATAAACTATCAAATTTGTCATTGAAGGATCTAGGTTTGAATCCTGGCTCCACTATTTGCTACCTGTGTGACCTTGGGGAAATCACAACTTTTCCAGGTCTTGGTTTTCTCCTGTATGTAATGTTGTAGTATATTGAAAAGTGTAATCAATTTGGTATTGGGGGAACTTGACTTTAAATTCTGCTCTGAAACCTGTGTAACTTTGGACAACTTGCTTAAACTTTCTGGGTCACTGTTACCTTGTCTGTAAAATAGAGAGGTTGGACTAGATGACCTTGAAGTATTTTTCCATTTCTAAATTTAAAACCTTAATAATACTGTGGTCTAAATGACATTTTTCTAGCTGATTGAGATGGATTTGAAGGCCTTGTTACAAGAAAATTGTTCTATTTTCTGCTCTATTACCCCCTAGACCCATTGAGATTGTTACTTTTTTCTTAATAATTTTTTTCAGTTAACGAGCATTTATTTTCTAATCCTCTTTCCTCCACCATCCCACTAAGATGGAGGGGAATGCAAAAAAAAACCCTTTTGTAACACACACACACACACACACACACACACACACACACACACACACACACACACACACACATAGTTAAAGTTAAGTTTCTATGTGGCCCATGTTCAAAATTGTGGATCTCATTCTATATAATGAGTCCATTTACGTACCTCCTTGTCAGTAGGTGGGTAGCATCTGTTTTATTTTCAGTAGATATTAGATTTCCCTGATAGGATTTGACTTTTTGGGGGGCTAACTCTGGTTAAGTCCTATTCAAGATATTTACAAATTAATTTGGTGGTTGTTTTCCCCAAACCTTTATATATAAACATGTTTATAACCAATTCTTTGTATCTATCATCTTTCCTTTTAAAAACTCTAGCTCTTGAATATGCAAAAAAGGGGAAGGAAGGAATTACTTATTAGGATAAGTATCCCAAAAATTGATTTAAATTTTTTTGAAGAAGAATTTTTTGGCAAAAATCACAGAATTTGCTTAGACTATTAAGTTAAGGCAGCTATTAGAAATACTTCAGATATCTCTTCTTTGAATTCTTGAAGTGCTTTGTAGTTTCATGTCACCTACAATAAGAATTGTTTTAGATATTTTTTAACCCTACAAGAGAGCTCCTTTAGGAGAGGAATTACATATTATCAGCTTGATATGTATCTAATAATATCTTTACTCTTGTACATAAAATGTTCCCTTTATCCTGTGCTTATACACAGCCATGCAGAGACTGAGATAGTCCTGCACACATTCCTTATTGCTGTGCAGCTGAAAATTTCTTATAAAAACATTGCTATTTCTAAGTCACAATTTATAAGGTTGGTTTTGCTTTTTTTTTCTTGATGCTCTACATATTCTAATAGGTTTATCAACTGCCAATGGTTCAGTTAGGTCATATCATCTTGACTGACCCCCAGGTAACCTTCCTATTTTCAAATGGAATGAAATTCTGTGAGACCAGTTCAAAGCCCAGGATGAAGGTGACTTCACCATCAGTAATGGAAAGGAAAAACAACTGTGTAAATAGTAACTAATGATATGAACATTCCAATAAAATTGTACTAAATTTTATTATACCATTCAATTAATAAATAAAATAAGAATTTGTAGATTTTCCATTTTCATTGGAAATATTTGGATAATGTTTACTACAAAAATTTTTTAAAGGGCCATGCAATTGTTGGGTCATAAAAATATTCTGCTTAGAATAGATACAGATCTCTTTGATGATTAAAAAAAAGAGGGAACATTGACATCCATCTCAGTAAGGATTTATGGAAACATATATGTATACCTCTAGTTTATAGTTAATGAAACAATCCATCAATAAACATTGTTTCTACTAATAACAAAGATTATGCTATGAGATTGGGATATAAAGAAAGTCAAAAGACAGTCCTTGCTCTGAAGGAAACCATTTTCTAATGGGGAAGGAAATAAACAAGTAAAAAACAAGCTCTCTCTCTCTATATATATATATAGGATAAATTGGGGATAAACAACTGTCTGTTTCACTTGCTGATCAATCAGCTCCTATGGATTTAATTTCTTTATCTATGTTGATGATTCTCAAATCTATCCAGATATCTCAAATATATATGCACCAGAATATTCTCCTTCATCTCATCTCTGTATCCTGAAATTCCTAATTTCTTTCAAGAAATTAGTTTAAGGTCACCTGCTTTCAGAGACCTTTCCTGATCCTCCAAGTCTTCCTCACTAATTATGTTTTCTTAGATTTGTTTATGTATCTTATATGTCTATTAATGCACCTATTGTTTCTAACAAAGGAATATAAGCTTCCTGAGAGTAGGATTGTTTTGCTTTGGTCTTTCAATCCCCAAGCTTTAGAATAATGCATTATTAATAATGGTAATGGTGATGATGATGATGTTAATAATAATAATAATAATGAAATAAGGGAACTGAAGTGACTCCAGATGAAAAGTCTAATCCAGTGAGCTATGGGATTTCTTTCTGTCCTATGCATCCTCCATAAAAGCACTAATTCATGTAGGAAAAGTTCCAGAAATTAGAATATGTGACTTTCTAACACACTATTGAGGAGAACTACTTGATGAAGAAAGAGACCTGGCCAAGGTTGTTTTGATGAGATGAGGATCTTTCATCTTTAAAGGGTCTGAAAGATTATGGACTTTCCACTTTCCCATTGGGGTTCTCTTTGGTGTCCCAGAATCAGCTGGTGGCAATGTGGACCCAAAGATAGATGGACACTGATTCTTCATTTTAGAGGATCTTCTCAAACTTCAGGAACTGGAGAAATTACAACCAGAGTGTCAGTTACCTTTTTTTTCCATATGCTCTCTAAGTGTGAATATACTTTTCCCTGACTTCTATATATATACTTGTAGCAGAATGTGTCACTGACTATTGGTGAGTGAGGTTTTGTACCCCCCTGTTCTTATTGTACTCCCTTAGACTATAGCCCTTTCTAAAAGTCATTTAAAGCTGGTTTACTAAATGATTCTCAGCTGTTAGACTTGGGGACAACATATTCATAGCAATTTCAAGCAATGGCACTATAAAATTATTCCTGACCCTCTCAGGAGTACTCTTTTTGCTCTGAGAAAGAAATGTCAGCCAAGTTCTGGAGACTTGACTATTAGTGAGAGTGACCATAAGGATATTCAAAGCTTAGAGGGGCTATAGACATATTTGTGATTTCACTTCCTCAATGATAACGTTTAAGAGGATAAATAGAAAAACTGGACTTTCACAAAAAGACAATGCATTCCTGGCCATCCTCTCCAGTCCTTCTCTCATAATCTTTCTCATATCCTCCAATTTGATGGTCCAGGAAGAGGGATAGGTTTATTTCTTATTTTACATAACTATTTTGTTATCCTCTCTAAGCTACCATCAACCATTAACCTCTTTTACTGAGATTCACTCCATATATCTGCATCACTCTAGCCATATTCTCATAGCAGTTACCTATCATAGATTATTCTTCCTTCCCTTCCTTCCCTTTCTTTGTTTTTTTTGTTTATTTATTTTATATTATTACAATAATCTTTCTGTGAGAGTAAACATAAACCCCCTCCCCCTAAAAAAGGATAAGAAAACCTCAAGAATAGTGATAGAGGAAAAAAATATACTTCAATCTGTGTTCAGATTCCAATGGTTCTGTCTCTGGGATGAGTTGCCTTCCTTATCATGAATCCACCAAAGAAGTTGCATCAATATTTTTCCCACAGTTGCTATTACTAGCTGTATGTCCCTCTACTGTATTCCTTCCCACACTCATTTATTCTATTATTCTATTCTCTCTCTCTCTCTCTATTCTCTCTCTCCTTTCACCCTTTCCCTGTTCAACAGTGTGTTGTATCTTCCCTCTCTTCTATCACCTACTCCCCCCTTACCTCCCCCCATTCCCCGATATTCCATTGTTTCCTCTTATTTTTCTTTGCGGTAAGATAAATGTCTATACCCTATTAAGTGTGTATGTTATTTCCTCTATGAGCCATTTCTGATGAGAATGAAGGCTCACTCATTCCCCCTCACCTTCCCCCCACTTTACTCCATTACAAAAGCTTTTTCTTGACTCTTATGTGGAATATCTTAGCCTCTTCTTCCTCTCCTTTCTCTTCCTCCCAGTAATTTTCTTTATCTCCCATTGACTACATCTTTTTACTATATTATACCATTATATTTGGCTCCTTCCTATGGCTTGTCTATATATGCTCCTTCTAATTGCTCTTATAAATAAGAAAGTCCATATGAGTTATCAATATCTTCTTCCCATGCAGGAATACAAGCAGTTCAACATCATTAAGTTCCTCATAGTTAGTTCTTCTCATCCCCCCCTCCCCCACATGGTTCACCAGAGTCTTGTACTTGGAGATCAAACTTTCTGTTCAGCTCTGGTTGTTTCAATAGGAAAGTTTGAAAATCCACTGTTTCATTGAAAGTCCATCTTTTTTTCTCTGAAAGAGGAGGTTCAGTTTTTCTGGGTAGTTGATTCTTGGTTGTAAACCAAGATATTTTGCCTTCCAGAATATCATATTCCAAGCCCTATGAGCCCTTAATGTAGATGCTGCCAGATTCAATGGTAGTTGAATTGGTTGTTCCTGGCAGCTTTTAGTATTTTGTCTTTGACTTGGGAGTTTTGGAATTTGGCTATAATATTCCTGGAAGTTTTTCTTTTGAGTTCTCTTTCAGGAGGTGATTGGTGAATTCCCTCAATTTCTATTTTACCCTCTGTTTTTAGGATCTCAGGGCAATTTTGCTGTATCATATCTTGAAAAATGAAGTCTAGGCTCTTTTCCTGGTCATGACTTTCAGGTAGCCCAATAACTTTTAAATTATCTCTCCTGGATCTGTTTTTGAGGTAGGTTGTTTTTCCAATTTCACATTTTCTTTGAATTTTTGTGGGGTTTTTTGGAAGATTTTATTTCTTCCCAATTTCTAGCAAAATCATCAGCTTTCTTTAGTTCCATTCTGAATTTTAAGGAGTTATTTTCTTCAGAGAACTTTTTTATCTCCTTTTCCAGGTGGCCAATTCTGCTTTTTAAGGCCTTCTTCTCCTCATTTGCCTTTTGTGTTGCTTTTTCCATTTGGCCTAAACTGTTTTTTAACATAATATTTTCTTAATATTTTTTGTATTTCTTTCACCAAGCTGCTGATTTGGGGTTCATGATTTATCTGCATCACTTTCATTTATTCTCCCAATTTTTCTTCTACCGCCCCTTAATTGCTTTTCAAAGTCTTTTTTGAGCTCATCCATAGCCTGAGCCCATTTTCTATTTCTCTTGGAGATTTTTGGATAAGAAGCTTCGCTTTTGTCATCATCTGAGTATGTATTTTGATCCTCCATGGTATCAAAGTAATTTTCTATGGTCAGATTCTTCTTTTTTCTGTAGTTTGCTCATTTCCTCAGCCTATGACTAATTTACTGCACTTCCAAGGCTTGGGGGTAGGGAGGTTTGTGGGATACCCCACAGGGACTTTAATTCCTCCAAGGTCTTATGAGAGGCTTTGACTACTCCCTTGCCTGTGCCTTGGTATGTGGATGACCACAGGCCTTCCCCTCTGCTCAGCTATGGTAGCATGGGAGCCCAAACTGCAACCTGGATTTGGGTGTGGGCAAACTTCTGAGTCCTGCCCCAGGGAGAGCAGAGAGACCTTTTCAGTCTCTCCCAACCCCTTTACCATCTGTGGGCTGTGCTCTGGAGATGCAGACTGGCTTCCCTGTTTTCCAATGCAGGTTCTCATCACAGGGCTGCTCTGAGGTCAGCACTGGCTCTGCACTCACTCATAGAGTTCTCTCACCACCCCTTCAAGCTTTTCCCAGTGATCTCTGGGCCAGGAGGTTTGGAAACCACCACCCTTTACCATGGACCCAGGTGTTCCCAGGGATATAGGCCTCTGATGGTTTTGCTGTGCCTAAGGAGGCAGCTGCACTTAGAGCAGCTTTTTCCAAAGCCTTGGTCCCAGTGAAACAGACCTTTCCTGAGGAACTTCTAAGTTGTTTTGGACTGGGAAATTGTATTACAGTCTTTCTGGAGGTTCTGCCTCTCTAAACTTTGGCTAGAATCATAATTTGATGACTTCTGGAGATTTTGGGGCCAAGTTTCCAGAAATTCCTGCCTTCCTGCCACTCTCTTGGCTCTGCCGGCCCCCCTGCCCCCACCAATGTCTCTTGCTTGCTTTTTAAGTAGTTTCAGCCTTAGTTCAAAGGGCTTCCCTTCCACTTCAATTCTATTCTAATACAAGGGGATTTCAGTATATATGCTGGTATCCCTTCGAACATCCCTCAATTGTCATGATTTGCACCTTTACTGCACCTCAACCACAAGCAGAGACCATGCTCTTAATCTCACTACTACAGATAACTGTTCAACCTCCAGGAATCAGAATGTCATATTTTTTTCTCTTATCCTTATATCTCTCCCCCTCTACTCCTCCTAAACCTGTATGTTATGTTTATTATGAATTGCAGTCACTCTACCTATCTTACTTTTTTTTTATCTTACTTTTTCTTAGGACATCACCCTTACTCTGTCCTCATTTTGTTCTCTCCACAGTCTTGACACTATAATCAACCAATTCAAGTTTATGTTCTGGCTCCATTGTCCTACCATTGCTTATCTATTTATAAACCCTTGCTGTGGATTGCCCCCTAGCACTTATCTCCTTTCCAACTCATGTGCTACTGAATGTACCCAGAAGATGGAAAAGCAAACACTGACTTGTTTCACTACTATTTTTTTAAAATAAAATTTCAGCTTGGTCCTCACTACTGCATCTCAATTCTTTTTTATTTTCCCTGATTGACTAGCTTTCATGTTCTTCACAGATTTTGTTCCAAAATTTCTCTCTTGTCCTTAAGTCACCTAGACTAACCCTTTTTTTTCCTTCTTAGAAGATAACTATGCCTCATACTATACTATGCAAATTAATGTTATCTTTTCAATTAAAACAACAATGATAACAGCAACAGTAACAACTAGCATTTATATGGTTCAAGATAATCTCATTTTTATCCTCAAAAATTTTATCCTGAAAAGAAAGTATTATTGCTATCCCATTTTACAAATGAGGAAATTGAGGTTAAGAGACTTGTCCAAAGTCACAAAGCTAGTAAGTACCAGAGGAAGTATTTGAACTCAGGTCTCCCTGACTGTAATTTCTTGACTTTATCCACTGTGCCTTATCTATATTGAACTCCTTCTGCTACCTCTTAACATCATCTCCTATTTTCTCTTTCATTCCAGTCTCCTTGGAAGAGCTAACCTTTATCATCAAGGCTGATCCTTTGAATCCCTTCTCTCCCATCTCCTCTATTAACTTTCCCTTCAATTACTCCTTTTCATTTCTCTATCTTTGCCTATCTCCAAGCCCTTTCTGTATTGTATATATATGTATGCCCAGGCTTTCACCATTTAACACAAAATAAAACAAACAAAAATATCTGAAACAAAAACAAAGGAAAAAAGCAAAAAAAATCCCATCTCTTGACCCTTTCATTTTCTGAAAGTATTCTTGATCTCTCCTTCATTTGAGAGCCAAATTTCTAGGGGAAAATCCATCTATACATCCATACTCCTTTTTTTTTTTATCTCTGGCTTACTTTTTAGCCCCTTGTAGTCCAGCTTCTAGCTCCTTCTTTAGATGGAAATTGTCCTTGACAAAGTTGCCAACAAGCTACTCAATTCAAAGGGTTTTTTTCTTAGTCTTTTTCCTTCTAGATGTCTGTTTTTTTTTTTTTGGCTACTGTTGATCACTCTATCCTCCTGGATACTTTTTTCTCCTTAAATTTTTGCAATTCTCTTTACTCCCTTAGTTCTCTTATTGTCTGGATGCTTTTTTATCAATATGTTGTGCTGGATTACTTTGCATGTCCCATCCACTGTGAGTAGGAGATTCTTGACTTCTGTCCTGGTCCATCTTCTCTTCACTTCTTTCTCTTAGTGATCTTACTAAATCCCATGGATTCAATTTTTATCTCTGTGAGGATGACTCCAATATACATACTCAGTCTTCATCTCTCTTCTGATCCCTCAGGACTGTATTATCAACTACCTACAGGTCACTTCCATTTGGAGGTTCAATATCAATGTCTAAATAGATTTCATTATTTTACCCCCCTAAAACCTGTTGGCTTCCTATTTATTTTGAGGACATTATCATATTTCCAGTTATGTGTTTGCAACTTCAGAGTCAATCACAGCTCTTCATTTTTCTACCTTTTGGCAGGATCATAGCATAATAAAAAAGTCTGTCTGTGAAATCAGATTCTGAAGTCAGAAGATCTGGGTTTAAATCCTGTCTTAGATTTTTACTAATTGTGTGACTCCAGACAAGTTGTTTAAGTCCCTCTGGGCTTTAGTTTCCTCAACAGCAAAATGAGAGTTTGATCATCAATAAACATTTATTAAGCATCTGACATGTGCCAGTCACTGTGCTTGGGTTACAAAAGGAGGCAAAACATAGTTCTGGTCCTTAGGGAACATAAAATATAACAAAAAAAAAAATCTCATTTGACCGCACAATAACCCTCCAAGATGCTGTTGTTGTTTTTCAGTCATGATCAACTTTTCATGATCCCCAGGATCATAGATAGCATAGCTGACTTTTTATCCTTTACCATGTCTTGTGGTCCATTCAAGTTCATGTTCATTGCTTCTGTGACATTATCTATCCATGTCATCATTTACAATTCCCTCTTCCTTTTGCTTTCAATCTGTTTCAACATCAGGGTCTTCTAATGAGTCATATCTTCTAATTATGTAGCAAAAAATTTAAGTTTCACTTTCAGTATTTCACCTTCTAGTGAATAGCCTAAATTAATTTAAGGATTGACTGATCTGATTTCCTTGCTGTCCAAGGAACTCTCAAAAGTCTTCTCCAGCAGCACAATTGGAAAATGTCAATATTATGGTGCTCAACTCTTACAACTATGCATTACTACTGGAAAAAGCATCTTTTAATTTCATGGCTGCTGTCTCCATATGAACTAATCTTTGAGTTCAATAATAAAAAAATCTGACACTGCTCTCATTTCTTTTCCTTCTATTTGCAAGGAAGTGATGGGACCAATTGCCAAGATCTTAGTTTTTCTAATGTTCAGCTTTTACATTCTCTTTTTTCAACAATTTTTATTATTCCCACTTTACAAACGAGAAAGCTGAATCAAATAGAATCTTTTTTTTTTTAGGTCTTTGCAAGGCAAATGGGGTTAAATGATTTGCCCAAGGCCACACAGCTAGGTAATTATTAAATGTCTGAGATGGGATTTGAACCCAGGTACTCCTGACTCCAAGGCCGTTGCTTTATCCACTATGCCACCTAGCCACCCCATCAAATAGAATCTTAAGGGTTTTGTATAGCTAGCTAGCAGCAAAGTCTGGATTTGAATTCAGGTTTTCCTGATCACAAGTCCAGGGCTCTATTCACTGAGTCACTGCATTGCCTTGGGGTAAGGGTTTCAAGAATTACTTGACTTTTCTAGGCAAGTAGGCAAACTTTACCCTCTAGATTTACAGTGCATAGATATCTCATAATAAGGCAAGCAGAGTAGCTCAGTTTAAATGCAAAAAAAATAAACATTTCTTAACTAGCCTCTAGCATTTTAGTAATGCAAAGTCTATTCTTCTCATGTTAGCCTCAAAAACAATACTTGGAGAGAATTCATTAATATAAAAGTAATAGTTCAATGAATCAATTCCAAAAATCATCTTTAAAAAAGTATTTTTAAGAGAAGTATATGCTAGAAAAATGACTGAAACAAAGAGAAGGAAAATGACTAAATGACTAAAACAGAGAAGGAAAAAAATCACCAATTTCTTTAGGAGGCACAAACTAGGATAGTAAAAAACAAAAGTCCTGAGTAGGGGAGTCTCTTGGGAAGTTCCTGCAAATTTGAAGGGTCCAGTTTTTATCGTGAATGAGATATAAGATATGTGCTGCCCTGAAAGACATATACATTCAGGTTGGACTGTAAGATAGGGGGATGGATAGATATCTCTGAAATGTGACTTATACTTCTTCAAGGGATATTTTGATTCCAGCCTGGAGGGGAGCAGGAAAAAAAGGAAGAGTGTGACTATTCTGTTCTCCTTTAAGGGGTGGTGTAAGTCTAGAATTATATTTACTTGCCTTACCCCTTAAATATTTTCTGCCCTAAAATGTGCCCTAAGGGCATGATTTTTAGATTAAAAAACCCAATAAAAATATTTTCCTGGTTGGTATCTATTAAGGAGAATGGGAGATGGGGGAGAGAGTACTTCAAGTTCATAGACCTGTAGAATTTTCTCCTTCCTACCAAATGCTAGGAACATAAAAGATTGTCATAAATTTCACTTACTGAGTAAATCATGTTATCCAAGCAAATGGAAAATAGAGAAGCTGGGACAGATCACCAGTTGGTTTCCATCTTCTCTATAGCAATGTAGACCAGGAGGCCAGTATAGGCTAAATTATTACTGGTCTACAAAATGTCTATAGCTGAAGATCCTTATTTCTTAAAAGCTTATAAGGGGTGGGAAACCTCCAACCCAAAGGCCAGTGTAGGTCTGGTGTTGTCAAGGCAATTGTAGGTGGGACTGGAAATTCAATAAATCTTGTAGCTTTTTAGGGGTGAATTAATTAGTTTGACCTAATAAAGCCCACAAATGATGTTATAAATATTCAAATGACCCTTGGCAGAAAAAAAAGATCCCCACCCCAGCTTATATTAAAAACAAATAAATGCCCAACTCCTCCCAGTGTCCCATTTCTCCCAAACTGAACTCCCTTCTTTACCATGGTTCTTAATCCCTTTCCCCTGTCTGAGTCACTGCGTTGAGACTATGTAAAGAATTAGATAGTTTATGGGTCTTCAGTAGAGTCTGGTTTGGGAAACATAGCTAAGACTTTGTTCTTGGCACAATCTCACTTTCCTTTGCAAACTAACAAGCTCTGATTTAGGGGAAAGATCTGCTTGTTCTCTGGTGAAATCTTCTTCCTCCCCCTGTTGCCCTTAGTTGCATGCTTTCTGCTCCTTCTTGTGCATTCTTTTCCTAAGCTTGAATCAGAAATGAATAAGAAAAACTTAAAAATCAGATTTTTGCCTGCCTTCATTCATATCTCTACCTACTCCCCCTCATTTGCAATTCTTTTAATGAAATGGGGCGAAGATGGAATCCAGTTGAAGAAACAGAGGATGTGAAATGAAAAAAATGAAAAAAAATTAATTTTTAGTCTGGTTATCCTAGTGACCTCTGTGGCTTTCCTCACTGAATGTCTGAGCATTCATGTGGTCTCACTGGTAATCTGGAAGCATTTTTTAACAGGGAAGGGACCCATCTTGGGTCTTAACCTTCCTGACCTACTTTACAGGAATGTCCTGAAAGAATGACTAATAATAGAAACTCTAAATGTATTTTGGGATCAAAGCATTCTGTATAAACAGACATATGCAGATACTGGAGGACAATAGTTAGCTGAGCAAATCATGTGTTAGGAATGATGGCATGGTACTATGCCATTTCCATGAGGAAACACCATAAGATTTTTCATGATCATGACTTTGGGCAAAACATTTGCCTTCTCTGGGGCCTTGACTTTTTAACTTGTAAAATTTTGGGTTGGCTAATGATCTTTAAAAGCACCCCTCCTGTACTCCTGTCATTTATCATTTTGTATTGTAGCTACTTGCATATGTGACATTCCTGCTTATTAGATTGTAATTTCATTAAGGGAAGAACTGCCCTATTAGATTTTCATAATCTCCTATGGTTTATAAATATGGTACATAATGAATGTTTATTGACATTGATATTGACTTGTTTTCTGGATTCTGAATATCTGAAAAAAATGCTGGAACACATCCAAAAAATCAATCTGCCAGCTAGTAGATCACAGGTAAAGGAAAGATTACAGACTGATTAAAGAAAGTTGGCAAGTAGATTACAAGTAAAAATTAATTTAGTTTCTGATCTTTCCTTCTTCTAAACTTCTATTGTAATTATGTTAATATAATTCATTTAGCAATTCATTATATCTGCCTGAGGATAATTCTATTGAGCAATAGAGAACTATTGAAGGACTCTGAAAAGGGGAGTGACATAATCAGGTGAGTGCATCTAGAAAAGGAATCTGGCAGCCATGAGAAGGATGTTTTAGAGTTGGGAGAGACTGGACTCAGGGACACTGGTTAGGAGGCAGATTGGAGAGATATTGAGGGGGGCAAAATAAATGAATTTGGTAATTGGATGTATGGAATAAAGGAAAGACTGGAACTATTACTTAAATCTTTTGTTATTTATCTTTTCTTTATTCATCTTATCTTTCTATTTAGACTTATAAACTTTGAGAAGAGAGACTATTTAAAATATTTTTTTTTGCAATTGCATGTGGAAAACAATTTTTAACATTTATTTTTTAAAAATTTAGTTCCAAATTATCTCTTCCTTCTTGCTCTCCTTGAGAAGGTAAAGCAATTTGTACAAGTATGCAAAACATATTTCCCTGTTAGATCTGATGTGAAAGAAAACACAGATCAAAAAAAGAAAAGAAAGAAAAATAAGTAAAAAAAGAATGTTTCACTTTGCATTCAGACTCCTTCAGTTCTTTCTCTGAAGGTGGAAAGCATTTTTCATCATAAGTCCTTCAGAACTGTCTATTTTCTATACATCTTAATATCTCCCTTTGAGTTGTTTGTGTGTCTAGTTAGGGGTGGAGTACTTGTAGACTACTGGTACTCTGGAAACTTGCTATTCATGAACAGAAGTTGATTAGGATTTCCTAGTATTAGAATTTTTTCAGGACTAGTATACATTGTAGGTAGTTTTGTGAGCTTATAACATAGCTATATGACTTCTGTAGCTTATGCATTCTTAATCATATCAAGACTTTGTATATTTGCTGGGCTATTAATTCACAACCTTAATTCACACTGAATCTCTTCCTTCCTTCCTCCTCCTCCTCCTCCTCTTCCTTCTTCTTCTTCTTCTTCTTCTTCTTCTTCTTCTTCTTCTTCTTCTTCTTCTTCTTCTTCTTCTTCTCTCTCTCTCTCTCTCTCTCTCTCTCTCTCTCTCTCTCTCTCTCTCCATTTGACTCTGTCTCCTTTGTGTTTTTCTCTCTGTAACCTCGTTTTCCACATCCATATACAATTGCTTGGACTCTAAAGCTCCTGACACTGCCTCACACATGCCACATTGATGCTCATTCATGTTCCTGTCCTTATTCCTACACCATTCTTCATTGATTCTATTGTTCTATTCACAAACTATCAGCACACTTTTAGCCCTCATTGGACCCAGGGGCTAGCTAGCATCTAGCTTCTAGAACCATCTTTAAACGAGATTTTAATTACATGTTTCTTGAGAACAACAACAAGAAGAATTGGTACTTAAGGTTCCCAAACAATCAGAGATGGCAGTTGTGGGCAAATGTTTGCCCTCATTGATTTGTGTGCAATGATATCACTTTTTCATGTAACCCAAGCCAAGAATGAATCTCCTTCTTTATTTTCTTTCTTTTACATCCTTATCTATTGACTTTAAAATATCTGACTCAAATGATAGTCTTCCTTGATACTTTTAGTTAAAAATAAATTCTTTCTTTGAATTTTTCATAGTACTTTTTTGAAATTCCTTATTACACTTTCAATAATATGTTTTGGTCTCATAACTCTCTATATACATATCTTTTCTCTCTTTGCTCAGTTATTTTCATTTGTGATCCTATTTGGGGTTCCTTTGGTAAAGATACTGAAGTGATTTGCCATTTACTTCTCTAATTATACAGATGAGGAAACTGAGTGACTTGCCCAGGGTTCCACAACTACTAAGCATCTGAGGCCAGATTTGAATTCATGAAGAGGATTCTTCCTGACTCCAGGTTCAGCATTCTACCAAACACACCACCTAGATGTCCTATTTTTCTTTCTACTAGAATATAAGTTTTTCTCAGCACTCCAGATTTTTTACTTTTAAAACTACAACAGCAACAATAAAACCACAGATATGATCTCTCACTTGCTCTGTTAGTTCCACCTTTTCATGGTCTCTCTTGGAGGCTTTGTTTTGAAGAAGAGAGTGAAAGATGTGGCCCTTTTTCACTGGGTTCTCATGCTCTATTTGAGCACCCCTACAGATTTTTCTCTCCATTTCTAGAGATCCTTCTGCTATAAGGGGAAAATCCCATTATCTAAGCCTTCTTTCAAGGTAGATATCATCTTATACCTATTCTCAGTTTCTCAGCTAAACTTCTTGAAAGAGTCATCTATATTCAGTGCCTCCATTTCCTCTCCTTTTATTTTCTTTATAATACTTTGCAGTTTGAATTCTGACCTCATCATTTAATTTTAACTGCCTTCTCAAAAGTTATCATCGACTCTTGTGATGTTTATTTATTTACGTTTTTGCCAGGCAATGAGGTTAAGTGACTTGCCCAAGGTCACACATCTAGGTAATTATTAAGTGTCTGGGGTCACATTTGAACTCAGGTCCTTGGGATGCCAGGCCAGTGCTCTATCCACTGTGCCACCTAGCTGCCCCTCATCTCTTCTTTTAGAAATCCAGCTCTATTACTTATTATTTTATTTTATTTTTATTTTTTTAGGTTTTTACAAGGCAATGGGGTTAAGTGGCTTGCCCAAGGCCACACAGCTAGGTAACTTCTAGGGTCAACTTCAGTTGTTCTGATTCATATCTAACTACTGGACCTACTAGAGGAGAAAATGAGACTGGTGACTTAGCACAGCACCCCCTCACTCAAATCCAATTTGCAGGCTTGTCATGGTATCACCTCTCTAATGCCATGATCCTCTTGGAGAACAAAGGACAAATATCATCCTGTAAGTCCTATCATTTTATTACTTAAAGTTCCTTCAAAGCCAGAGGTGCATTAATCACTTATTGAGACTGTTTCCCTTGTGATTAGAAGACTGGATCAAAAAATGACTATAGGTTCACTCTAAATTGATGAGACCACATAGAATAACAGAATGGCATTCTTATGGTCTTGGAACAGATCCTTTTACACAGTAACATTGCCTGCTGTAAGGCTTGAAAGTTGAGGCAAGTGCTGAGACCTTGAAGGCCAGGGCTGTTCAGAGATCTTGAAGTCACAGTCACTTGATTTCATTCCCTACATCCCCCCCCAAAACCCCAACAAAACTCAGAAAATCAAGAGTTAGTTTGCCACCATCTTTTCACATTTGACTTTTAAAAATTGTGTCAGTTAAACCAGTTTTTCCTGGCAAGAATCTTTGTTTATTTTTCTTCTCTTTTGTTTATTTAAATCCCATTTATCCTTCAGGGTTCTCAGGTCCTTCAGTCTCCAAGAAGATCATGGCAACAGGGACATCTCAAATTTAACATGCCTCAAATAGAAGTCATTATCTTTTTCTTCCCTTTCTACCTCAAGCTGACCCTTTTATTAAAATTTTTTATTTCTGTCAAGGGTTCCTCGAACTTTTAATTCTCTAAGATCTGCAACCTTGGCATTATCCTCAAATTTTTAATCTTCCTCACCATAGCAAATGAGTTGCTATAACTTGCCATATCATTTTAACCTGTATAATATACCTGTTGCTTGTTTTCCTTTCTTACTACTCACAGTTGCCATCTTAAATCAGGGTCTCATCCCTTCTCACCTGGACTGTTGTAATAGTCACCTTGATTCAAGTCTCTACCTTCTTCAATTCTTCCTCCATAAATCTGCCCAAGTGATTTTCCTACTGGGCAGGTTATTTCCTTGCTCAATAAAATCTAGGTTCTCTATTGTCTCTAAGAAGAAAGATAACTCCACTTTTTTTTTTAGGCCTTCGATAACTTGACCCCGACCTACCTTTCAGCCTCAATATTCAGTTTCTATACTCTACTCTATGGTCTAGTCAAAGCAACTTTCATGTTATCCTTCTCACACAACACTTATCTCTTGTATTTTGTGTCTTTGTACAAATTAACTTCAATACTTGGACTGTTCTCTTGGTTAACCTGTGATTTAGAGAGCCCCTTGTTTTCTTCAAGGCTTAGTTCAAGCATCAATTTCAGTATGAGGTCTTTCCTACTTCCCTTAATGGATAGTGTCTTCCCTCCCTCTCTAACTCCTTAGATTTATTTTGTATAATCTTTCTATATGCACATGTTGTTTCCAGGCAGCCCTGTTACCTTTCAAGGAAAAAACTAGCCCACCTGATTGGGGGACTCTGCTCAACAGTGATCATATCACACCCTTTTTCTTTGGGGCAAGAACAGAGATGTCAAATATGCTGCTTGCAAGCAACATTGCAGAATATGGTCCAAACCTGATTATAATGAAAATGGGAAATGTTTAACAAAATAAACAGTGATACAATAGAATATAGATATATATAGAATATATAGGTAGAGAAAGACTGACAGAGTTGGGAGGTGAAGGTGAGAAGCTCAACAGAGAAATCATGCAAACAAAAGAATCATACAAAAATATTTTTTAATGGCTACCTAAAGGAGTTTTCAAAAAAATGTATAAGAAAATGAAGATTAGAAATTCTGGGCTTTTCTTTCACCTCCAACAAATTGGTTCATATAGTTACTGATAATCTTTACAGTTCACAGTGGATCTCTTCATGTAGGTAGGTAGAATGTCTTGATCGCAGTGGGTAGGAACAGTACCAGCAACAAGGCTATATAGCACAACCTCTGGCATAGCTACCAATTTATAACACATGAGTCATCTAGAGTAAAATGACGAAGAGATCTTGCATACAACCGGTCCCAACAAAGATGAGGCTTTCTCTGTACTATTCTCAATGGTTCTCCCTACTCCACTCACCCCCATCTGTCAACCCTCAGCATTTGCTGACTTACTTGTTTAAACATCTTCCTCCCTGAGAGTTGCATTAGAGGGATGATATATTTATTATCATCTATGATCTCAGGATTACCAAAAATCGATTAGGGATCCCCTTTCTTTCAGGTGAATATACATTCATCAGAGCTTTATAATGCCTGTTTCCCCCTTCACTCCACTGTAAGAAAGCAAGGACCTAAGAATTATATCCTTTGGTCCTCTGAAAGAGTCTTTCTAGGAAGCTCTTTATGTTTGAACCATCCTAGAAAAAAGAAAACATGCTAATTGATGGGGACCTGCATTTTTTCCTCCCAGGGTATATGGAGTTCTATGAGAAATAAAGTTCTTAAGTCCAATTGACTCTGCGATAGGGAAGGAATAAGGATGAGCCAGAGAGGGTCAGCTGGAGCTATTTCTTAAAGCAGCACATTCTTACTGAATGAATCTTCTTGGAGACTGAATCCAAGTAATCATTGTACCAAGAGCCTTTCCCCTTTTGAGAGTGGCAGTGATTCCTCACAGATGACGCTTCTGGGAGATCAAGTACCTCAGTTGAACAGTCAGATGTATGATGTTGCAATTGTTGATTAGTAGGGGAAAACTTTCTGTCCTTAGATGGTATAGAAAAGTCAGCTTGTCGGTTGGGGATAGGTTAAGTACTACTTGGATTAGGTGGGTGCTTCAACTAACATAAGGAGTTCAGTTAGGAAGGAATACAGCCTTTAATTAGGGGGATATCACATGATCCTGAATATAGCATAACATGGTACCAGAGTCCCTATGTCTAGATTAGCAATGGATCAATTCCCCAATTGCTGTTATGATTCCAACTTGGTTGGTTGTTTCAGCAGAGAGAATATGATACCTCTGATGGGTACTTAACAGACTCCACAAAAAATTGCATGCAGAGGGAGGTGTCAGCAAAATTTCTTCTTGGTTTTGTTCTTATACAGGAGAGACTTTATATAGTCCTGTTTCCTTCTAGACAAGAACAATTGGCCAGACCCATGATGACCATCTAGGAATTAATGTAGGTGAAAATCTTTTTCACTCTATCCTTTAAGGCTCCCTCACAGGCTAATGCAGCCTGAGACTCAGTACACTAGGAGGACTTGTCAAGGCCCTTATTCCCAAGGGTATCTATCACCTATTACTGGCTATGTGGTCAACAAAGTCCATTGACCTCTCTGTAGCATATGGAGAATCAGTAAGCCAAGTTAATATGCATTCCTCAGAATCCAGGTATAGGTTGGAGCCCATTGGATTAGCAGAAGAAACACAGTTTCAAGGTATGGACTGGAATCATAGACTGGCATAGTTACAACCTATTTGTAAATGATGCTAATGCTGGAGTGACTGGAGTAAGCACCATTCCAAGTGTACTATTTCCATTTAATGATTGAGCACTTCTGTATTTTGTTTATCTTATTAAAGGGGCCATTTTACATACACCTACTCTGGACAAAGGGTGATTGTATGACCTTGTGTCATTTGTTCATTAGCAATTAAAGCCCAGTAATATACAAGGCTTCTTTTTTTTTTACAAGTGATATGGTGAGTGATTACTTTAAGGAACTCCAAGCTCTGGAAGCCTAACGAAAATCTCTGATCCTGGCTATCCCTTGGTGCCTGCAACTGTTCCACTCTTCCTGGTTTTTATTGGCAGAAAGATGGACTTCACAAGTCTAAGAAATGAAGGGCAGAAACTTCTAGACAACTCAATTTAGGTCTGTCCTTTTCTAGGCTCCATTCAAAAGAGATGGACTGACAGATGAATCATTAAATTGGGCAATCAGGATACTAAGGTGGGAATGTGTGTTCTCTAAAACGGGAAGAGTCCCCTGGGTTTCTTTCTTAGGTTATGGGAAAGTGAGCACCAGAGGCTGATTCTGGATTGTGCCTGGAATCCTCTGTATTTTCCTACCCATCATATTCTCCAAAACTTGACTGGGCAGGCTGGATTTTCTTAGGGTTGATTTCTCACTCCTTGTTCTTAATAAAGGCCAGTATCTGATCTATCTAGAGCCTCTGCTATTGTGATCCCATATGGTCCCGTCAATATTGTTTCATCATTGTAGTAGTATATCTCAGTGTTCTCAAAAAAGGAGGATTCTTTTAGTTCTTGCCCACCAGAAAGTGGCTGTATGAAGGAAGGTTGAGGTAACTCTCTTTTCATGGAGAAATGAACTGTGGTAGGAAGTTTATTCATTCTAGTGTTTCAATTTTGTACCTGCTAATCAATACCAAATTATAATAATCTATGTACTTATTTATTAAATTCAACAAATCTAATCAAGTTTTCCTATACTGTACCTCCATCTCAAAATTTTGTGCCTACTGTTACTGGTTAGTGTAAAAGTTGGAAAGTCAATTGATTTCCAATTGCACAAATATCTAATGTTATTCCAGACCACTTACTACACACTGACTAGGGTTCCCTGGGGGTCTGAACTCCTATGTATCAGATAGACTATTCAGTCTCACTTTCATTTGTAGGACTTTCCAAAGTCCTTGAACTAGGACCCAAAGTCTTCATAGGACTCATGAAATAGGAAGTGCATTTGGCTCCTAATCTGAGAGCCTTCAGGCATAATTCTATGTCAGAAAGAATTATTGATTCCTTGAATTGTCCAGTTAGTATTTATAAGTGAGGTAACCATATATGGTGCACAGTTGGTTCTTAAAGAAATTCTGGTCCTCAATTTGCTCTGTCCCATTGGAATGTGTCAATATGTTAGATCATCTCACTCATTATGAGAAGAGAGTTTTTATGTGTATGCTTAATGCAAAATATTTTGTGAAGCATTTCCCAAAACACTTGGAGATGATTGAATAGGTCCCTGTCATAAGAAGAATAGCTTTTCTAATTATATCAATTAGTGGTCTCTTTCTAGGTCTTTATGGACATTCCAGACTGGTTTTATCCAATAGTATACAATTAAAACATGCTTGCCTCTCCTAGTTACTAAGAACACTCAGTTGCTAGTCAAGTGACAGACAATTGTGGTCTTAGAGCAATGAGAGTATTGAGAAGCAACAAGTTGTTTATAACAATGTGTAACATACAATTAACAACCATTTACTTTTGTTTGCAAATTTATATCCTGTAATAAGATATGTCTCACTCAGACACTAGATCATTGGTGAGAATAATTTGTACATCAAAAATTACAGAGATTGTATATACCAGTATGTACACTTAAAAAATTCCTTCTTAAAGTGGTCATTACTGTCCGCTGACATAGGAAGTTTTAAGTAAAGGTACAAAAGAGTAAATACTTTTGGTTTCTCCAATGTGACATTCAATTTAAATTTTCTAGTTAATTTTTTCATAGTTCTTTTCAGAAAGACATTTTATTAGGATTGAAATAAAATTCAGTTGTTTTCTGAATTGGTGGCATAAACCCAGAAGGACCTCTGGGACCTCTCGAGAAAGACTCCAGGTACCCCTCTCCCCGACATTTCCTCAGAGTTCCAGGATTAGACACCCATACCTCAGGACTACCAAGGTTGTTCTACTTGCTTCCTCATGCCAACCAATAACTCTAGTGGGGTGGTAGTTTCTTCCTCAGGCATCAGCAGGGAGGTAGGTAGGTTGGAGTGGGTTTAGCCGTTGAAGTTTCTTCCCTTTTTAGAAAATGTCTCTAAAGTTTTTGTAAGGGAGAAGGTCTGGAGAAAGGAAAGACATTATTAGTTTGCTGGTGGCCATGTGGACACCTCCCACTGGGAAGGGCATGAGAGGGGAAAGTGGCAGTTGGGGTCGAGGGGCACTGAGGTGATTGGCTCCAGGAACTAGAGGATAAGAATTGTATAAAACCTGATTCTGTAACTTTATAGGCATAAGGAATTCATGAATGGGGAACAAAAAAGGAATATCCATCAATTCAAGAATGACTGAATTAGGGTCCAGGAATTGAATGGAATACTATAATACTATAAAATGATGAAAGTAACAGAAAAATTTGGGAAATATCTGGCAACTTATATAGAGGGAAGTGAGTAGAAAAAGAAGATCAATTTCTACTATGACAACATTATAAAGACAAATAACTTTGGGAGACTCTAATCAATCCAGTGATCATCTATGATTCCAGACAATTGATATTATTACCCAGTTCCTGATACTGATTCCTCAGTGATGTATTCAGATTGCAGAGAGAGATACATATTTTGAGTCATGTCTTTTGTTTGTGTTTCCTTAGATAGTTACTATTTTCTTTCATTATGGCATACAAAACATGGTTTTTATTATTTCTGCCTTTCAACATTTATTTGCAGTATTTCTGTGCCCTACTAACATTGTACCCTCAGCTTGGATCTTCTACTATAAAATGCCTGTGTGGTCGGGTGTCTCTTCAATGTGAGCCACAATCTCATATTATCCCAATTTTGGACTGTGTCAGGGCAGTTTATTTTATTTATTTATTTTATAAATAACATTTATTTATATAATATATATTATATATCTCTCTATATAAATATAAATAATATTTAGAAAACATTTATTTATGTTAGTTTATTTTAATTGTTGTAATGAAATGAGACATTGACAGGTCATTTAACAGATGAGAAAAGGATATTTGCTTAGCCAAGGTATAGAAAGAATATTCAACAAAGATGCTCAAACATTTAACTTGAGTGGACCTATCTTCCCTCCCTTTCATATGGAGATTGTCTAGTCTCCAGAGTAGAATATAATGACTCACTGGTCCTGAGACAACTTCCAAGTCTTATGAGTCTAGTCTCGTCTCATCTTTATGTGGGGTCTCAAAAATCATGGCTATCTTTTCATTTGTTACTGGCTGCCCCCCGCCTTGATTTTTTTTTTTTTTTTAGGCTTTTGCAAGGCAAACGGGGTTAAGTGGCTTGCCCAAGGCCACACAGCTAGGTAATTATTAAGTGTCTGAGACTGGATTTGAACCCAGGTACTCCTGACTCCAGGGCTGGTGCTTTATCCACTACGCCACCTAGCCACCCCCACCTTAATTTAATCTCATCATTAGGGAATTCATCTTCATGGAAACTGTTTTGGTACTTATACCTCATCAGTACCTTCAGCTGCTTCTGCCCCTCTGGAGAGCTGGAGATCAAAGGCAAGAACTCTTCCTGTAGCCTCTCTTCTAGGGGATTCAAAAGCATAACCATATCTTCATTTGCCAGGCTTGGTTTTGACTCTAGGTCTTCCTGACCCAACACTCTATTCCCTATGTCACCAGCTGCAAAATGCAAAATGTGGAGTAAAAAGTAAACTCCTTGAAGTTGGAAACTGTTTTTTTTTCTTTGTATCTAGAACAATGCCCTGAATATGCTAGGCTAGTAACAATATATCTTATTGAATTAAATTGTGAGGACATTTGGGAAGTGGAATAATTGAAATTCTAGGGAGGGTATTTAGGAGCATCAGGAAGTGGGCAGATTTGCTGGTATGTGTGACACAGGATGGGTACAGTGTGAAATGAGGTAGTAGCTGTAATAAATGTGTTTCAGGTGTGAGTTTTGGCACACTAGCAGAATGAATTTGGGCCAGGATAGAGGCTGACAGCTCATGTTGGTGAATTTCCAGAGTTAAACGATCAGATAAGGAAGTGTACATGGAGATAGGGCTTGTGACCTAGTTGCTAGTTCTCTCCACATCTCTCTCACCCCCCTTTTTCTCAGAATATATCAGATAGAATGAGCATGATGAGAGCTGTAATATTATATTCTGTCCAGTTCTCTTATTCCAATTATAGACTTCCAAGTTCATAGTGGTAGGGGTAGGAAACTAGGCAACCTAATGTGGTGGGAGTTGATTTGGAAGCCCAAGAGAAATTTGATGAGTTCCCTCAGTCAATTTGATGAGATTACAGGGCTTGGATCTTTGTCAGAAGTGATGATGATGTTTGTTCTTCTTTATGGTAGAATACTGTAACATCTGGGAGGTGATGCCATGGTAAGCAAATGAGTTAGATTTGGGGGGGGGTTGCTGTGCAAAATCACCTGCCTCACTTTCTCCTCTAGAGCATCTGGGTCCAATGGTCAGATGCAAATCAGGACAACTGGAGATGGCCCTGGATGAAAGACAATCAGGGTTAAGTGACTTCCCCAAGGTCACACAGCTAGTAAATGCCAAGTGTCTGAGGACAGATTTGAACTCAGGTTCTTCTGATTACAGGGCTGGTGCACCATCCACTGCACTACCTAGTTGCCTTATTTGTCAGAAGTAATCACCTTTCTTGGAGTGATATGCTCTAGTCCCTTGTCAAGAGGACAGTGGGGCTACCTCCAAAAGAATTGATGATTGAGCAGGAGAAGAGAATGTATTCTAATTTGGAGTCATCTTTTTTGTGCTCTAAATGAGTGACTTGTAAAATGGTTCACTTTTTTTCTTTATGAGTTCTTTCTCCCCTGAACTTCTAAAAACAATTTTTTTTAGGTTTTTTCAAGGCAAATGGGGTTAAGCGGCTTGCCCAAGACCACACAGCTAGGTAATTATTAAGTGTCTGAAGTTGGATTTGAACTCAGGTACTCCTGACTCCAAGGCTGGTGCTTTATCCATTGTGCCACCTAGCCGTCCCCGGCCCCAAACTTCTAGACAAAAACATAGTAAAGGTGAGGGAAAGAATGTTTTTATCTACTCATTCCACTCTTCTATTTTTTCTTTTCTTTTTTTTAATTTAAGGCAATGGGGTTAAGTGACTTGCACAAGGTCACACAGTCAGGCAATTATTAAATATCTGCTGTCACATTTGAACTCAGGTCCTCCTGACTCCAGGTTAGTGCACTATCCACAGTGCCACCCAGCCGCCCTTTTAAGAAATAATTTTTAAAAATTAATTTTTATTTTATTTTCAGATCCACATTCTTCTCCTCTTCCCACTCCCAATGCTTCTGAGAAAGGAAAACAACTCTCCCCCCATTATAAATATCCATAGTTAAGGAAAACAAATTCATATATTAACTATGTCTAGAAAAATATATCTTAATTTCAACTCTGAGTTCATCACTTCTAAATTAGAATAAATTGTTTTCCTTGTTCTGCTCATTTCAATGTTATTATATTTTATTTTTTTCTACTATGTTTCTGTTAATGTGTACAACATTTTTCTGATTCTGCTCATTTCATTCAGCATCAGTTCATGCAAATCTTTCCAGGCTTTTCTGAAGCCTGCCCAATCATGATTGTCCTGCTCACTTCACTCTAAATCAATTCTTTTTGAGTCCTCTGGAACTGTGATGGGTCATATGTTGATTAGAGTTTCTAAGGTTTTCAAAGTTGTTTATCTTTACAGTATTTCTATTATTGGATAAATTGTTTTCCTTGTTCTGCTCACATATTTTTATATTATATTTTATTTTTCTAATTATATGTTAAAATAGTTTTCAACATTCATCCTTTTTAAGATTTTGAGTTCCACATTTTTCTAGCACCCTCCCTTCTCTCCCCCATCCCCCTGACAGCAAGTAATCTTTTTTGTCATTTTTTGAAAGAAGAATCAAAACTAAAGGGGGGGGGAACCTTGAGAGAAAGAAAAAATAAAACAAATTTTAAAAGTGAAAATAGTATGCTTTAGTCTGCATTCAGACTCCATAGTTTTTTCCTCTGGATGGCATTTTCTATCACAAGTCTTTTAGAATTGTGCTTGATCACTGAACTGCTTAGAAGAGTTCAGTCCATCATAATTAATCATCTCACAATGTTGCTGTTAATGTGTACTATGTTTTTCTGGTTCTGCTCATTTCACTCAGTATCAATTCATGCAAGTCTTTCCAGGCTTTTCTGAAGGCTGCCCGATCTTGATAGCCTGCTTACTTCACTCTAAATCAATTCATATAAATCTTCCCATGCTTCTCTTAGTAATAATAATAGTAACATTTACATAGTATATTTGGATTTGCAAAGCATTTTTACATGATAACTGATTTCATTCTCATAACAAACATGTTGTAGGTGCTATTATTATCTCCATTTATAGGTGGGGAAACTAAGTCAGAGAGGTTAAGAGATTTGTCCAGGATCACATTAATATCTAAGACAGAATTTGAACTTGGAACTTTTTGATTGTCCTATATTTTTGCTATAGCACCACCTAGCTGCTTATCCATGTGAAACCATCCCCTTTACCATATCTTATGGTATGATAGTATTCTATCACATACAAATACCAAAACTTATTTCAGCCATGTCCGTTTTATGGACACCACTTTGGTTTCCAATTCTTTGTCACTACAAAAAGAGCTGCTCTAAATGTTACTTGTATTTTTTTCATGAGTGCTAAATATTTTCTGCAGTGGGTCAAATTAAAAACTGTTCTATAACTGATACCATACTTGAGTATCTTTGTTGGAGGGAATTGTGAAACTCACAACCTAGGGGGACACGTAAGCTCTATTTTAGAAATTTTTCTGGAGAAATTCAATTGAAAATAATGAATGAAATGAGTACTTGGCCTGGAGTCAGGAAGACTCATCTTTCTGAGTTCAAATCTGGTCTCAAACATATTTACTAGCTGTGACCTTGGACAAGTAATTTAACCCTGTTTGCATCAGTTTCCTCATCTGTAAAATGAAATGGAGAAAGAAATGGTAAGCCACCCAATTATTTTTGCCAAAAAGACCCCAAATAGGGTTGTCAAAAGTTGGACACAACTCAAGAACAACAACATTCTTAATGCTGGTCTTCTGATCTCTGACATTCATTTCAGTTTTTCAGTGTCTGATACCTACCAGCACAACAGACATTTCATGTTCCAATTTCTCCTTTTCTAGGACAATATATGTAACAGTATCTACCCTAGCCTCAGTGCTTGAAAATCAAGTATGTTATATTTCACCCCTTCCCTATGACTCTCCAATATCTTTAAGGAGTTTTCAATGTATTTAGTTTCTTTGCCATTGACTTCAGTCCCTATCAATGGTGTTTTCCTAATTGTAAGACTCTCTGTTATTCCATTTCAATTTTTATTTATTTATTTAAGGCAATGGACTTACCCAAGGTCACACAGCTAGGTAATTATTAAGTGTCTGAGGTCAAATTTGAACTCTCATCCACCTGATTCTAGGGCCAGTGCTCTATCCACTGTGCCATCTAGCTGCCCCCTATCCCATTTCAAATTAAGCACTTAAATTAAGCTTTACAAAGAAATATCATCTTCAAAGGTTGGTTCTTGTAATTTGTTATTGAAGACAACAAAAATGATACTACTATATTAGAGATGATACAGTATGTCCAACTGTGGCTGATCAGACCAATACGAGCTTGTAATGCTCTCCTGAAGGTTGGGTACAAATAGTCTATGTGAACACCTGGGTTGGATACTCTGAACTTACATATCTCATGTGTCCTATGAGCTACTTCAATTCTACCTTCCTTACAGAGCACAGCACCCTCTCTGATGAGGCCCTGTTATGCTGGGTGGTCCTGTGCCAGTGTTTCCCAATCAATTCCAAAGTTCTTAAGAGAGACCTTCAGTATATCCCTGTAGTGCTTCTTCTGACACCTCTGTGAACACTTGCCTTGTGTGAGCTCTCCACAAAAATCGTCTTTTTGGCAAGCATATGCTTGATATTTGAACAACCTGGCCAGCCCATCATAGTTGCTCTCTTTCTAATTATGTTTGAATGCTTGGCAGTTTAGCTTGAGAAAGGACCTTTGTATCTGGTATTTTATTTTGCCAGGTATTCTTTAAAATCTTCTTTAGGCAATTCAAATGGAAGTGATCCAGTTTCCTGGCATGGTGCTTGTAGATTGTCCAGATTTCACAGGCATATAAGGGAGACAAGGATGACAAGTTCTCCTTAAAGTTCTCCTTGTACTCCAAGATCTCCAAGATTTCCTAAATCTCCAAGATCTCCATTTATTAAACCAAATACAAGGGCTTAAATATCCTCCCCAGTCCCTGGTCCACTCCCACTCCCGTGGCACTCTTCAATCAACCGGTAAATAACATTCTGGTGCTAGAGGACACCAGGTGATGAAATTTTACAGTACTCCTATACACAACAGTTCCTTATACATCTTTAAACAGAAAATCCTGCAACAATACTCCCTCTGCTTTAGTCTTGGATTGCAGCCTTTTCAAGTTGAAGAATTTACTATCAGTGCAGTAACTGACCTTGAGGCCATATTCATCCTCAGTGAAGGCATTTGATAACATGACTGAAAACATCATGCTCAAAGCATGGAAGTAAGGACACATCCTTGTTTCATTCCATTGGTGACTGGAAAATCTCAAGAGCATTATATATATATATATATATATCCAGAACCCAAGCAAGTGTGCCATCATAAAATTGATATATAATGCTGAGGAACTTCTCCAGGAAACCAAATTTTGACATAATTTTCCATAAATATTCACAACTGATGGTATCAAAAGTCTTGGGCAGATCCAGATGTTGGACACAGACCTCTGTTATGCTCCTGGCATTTTTCTTGGAGTTGCCTGGAAGCATATACCATATTGACTGTTCCTTAACTAAATTGACTCTCATGTAAATGACCATCTTCCAGGTGAAGGATCAGCCTATTGAGGAGGTTTCTGGCAAGAATCTTACCAACAATGACTTAAAGAGAAACACCCGTGGGATTCTCACAGGACAATCTATTCCCTTTAATTGTATAGAGATGGACGATGGAGACATCTTTGAATTTCTAGGGGATAATCTCCTTTTGCCATATAACCTGGAAAATTTCAGTCAACTTTTGGATGAGCAATGGACCTCCCATCTTGTAAATCTCTGCACCAGGTCCTTTGTTACATGAAAGGAACTTAAAGACATTCAAAACCTCTTCTTCAGTTGGAACTTCAGTTAAGGATGGATGGATTTCAACTTGAAGTAAACAATGACTTCTACACTGATTGATGACACTGTTAAGAACACTGGAAGTATTCAACCCTTCTCTCTGGGACCTTGTCTCTGTCACTAATCAAGGTAGCTCCATCAGCTCTGAGTAGTTGAGATGCAGCATGTGACTATGATCCATAAATAGATTTCAGGAAATCATAAAGGCATTTTAGAGTGCTACTATCCTTGTAACATTGGATTTCATCTTCCTTCTTGCTGAGTCAAGAATCCTGAATCTCTCTAAGCTTCATTTGTACTTTACTTCTGATGGAATTAAATGTTACCTTCTTAGAAATGGATGAACTAACCTGCTGTTAAACCCTGTGGAGTTCTTGTTTTTCATTTAGCAGCTTTGGTATTTCCCCATCATTTTCATCAAACCAGTCTTGATGTTTGCAAGTATTTTCACCCAGATAAGCAAGTACACCAAATCTCTAAAAGTTGCCTCACTTCCTTTCTGCTCCACTGTTGCCGACTATGTTCCTCCAAATTAGCGGCAAACTGTCCCCACTCAGAGAAACATTTTAATCTCTGGACATTAATTTTTCTGTTAATCACTTGGAAAGGATGTGTTTGTGATCAGTCCAGCACTCTGTACCACACATTGCCTTCATCCCTCTCACAACCTGTATTTCTCTTCTCTTTACAATCACATAATCTATTAGATACCAATGTGTGCCGCAAGGCTGAATCCAAGTATTGCATTTAGGTAAGTGGAAGAAAGTTTGTGATGAAAAGCACCAGTCTTCAATTGTAGGTGACCCTTGCTGCTACTGTGCTTTGTTTTTTTTATTTGTATTCTTAAGACTTAGCTGTTACTGTTTCCAACTCCATTCTTCTCATGGACTCTCTCCCATACTTAGTAGACTGAATCTACTCTAGCATAAAAGTCACCCAGAATTATAAATTATAAATTTATCTTTTGGTAACTTGATGACAAAGGTTTCTGGATCGTCATAAAATTTTTCTTTGACTTCTTCAGGATTTGTCATGGTGGGAACATAGGAACTGATGTTGGTGGTTTGTGCAATCTAATTGTCATGAGTTTCTCATTCATAGCTTTTGGTAGGCATTCAAGCTTGTTGACTATATTAGTTTTGAATACAAAACTTTAAGAAAAACATATATCTAGCCTCGACTTCAGTAAGCTGGCCTTCCTTTGACAGAATTGTTTCATTGAGGATAAGATATCTATTGAGTTCTCTTTCAACCAGAACTGTTTGTTTTTCAGGTCTATTGGATCTTGTGCTGTCTGTGAGTGTGCCCACATTCCATGAACTATTGGTGAGTGGAATATTCTTTGAAGAAGCTTTTGTAGTTTTATTTTTTGGGTATTTCAATCCCAGGTTGGGATCTCTGCCTGCCTCAATCAGGTGAGAGCTGGGTAAGCAGACAATTTTTAGGGCACCTATTCTAGTCCCTTCCTCACACTAGGAGATGAACTTCAAAGGTATAGCAAGAATAGGAGATGCAAACATCTCCTATAATAACATTAATAATAATAATAATAATAATAATAATAATAATAATAATAATGTTTGTCCTTCATTTTCAAATATGGAGGGAGGTGATATCAGGACAAGCACATGAATTGAATTTGATTGGGGGGGGGGGGGTGTTGTGCTAAGTTACCAACCTCACTTTCTCCTCCAGAGTCATCTGCATCCAGTGATCAGATATGAATCAGGATGACTGGAAACAGCCCTGAATGTGAGGCAATTAGGTTTGAGTGACTTGCCTAAGATCACATATCTAGTAAGTGTCTGAGGCCAGATTTTAATTCGGGTCCTTATGATTTCAGGCCCAGCACTCTATTCACTGTGTCATCTAGTTAATCCCTCCAATACCTAGGAGTAGAATATTAACCCATTAACTCCATCATATTGTGGGGAGGAGAGGGACATTTGGTTTATATATTAGCTCAGTTACGATATAGTACAGTCTCAAGTACCAAGTTCCAAACCCCTTTTAGAACATCATGACCTCTTATGGCTTCCCTATTGGGTTGACTGACTGCTCATTTGGTCTGGGATACTGTCTCTCAGGTTGCCACAGTTTGGACTTCTGGGTTTAGTGGGGGTTTCCATCATCTGTACCAAGAACCTAAAAGTATAAACAAAACAAAACACAAGCCCTAGCTTGATTCCTGGGGTTACAGGGTAAGAGAGGTAAGGAGGACAGGAATTCCTTTTCTCAATTCAGTTAATTACACCTAGTATTGTAGGTGAAAATGACCTTTACCCTTAAAAAAAAAACAAGACTGTCCCAATCTGGCTACTTGTTTCAGCTATATAGCCAATTGAAAAAGGCTTCTCCTGGAATAGAGAATGCCTTATCCCAGGTGGTGTTCCCTCCTTAGTTGATCTGGACATATTTCAACGGCCTATTTACACTGAGACTAATGTCAATTTTCTATTCAGATTAGAGTTGTCATATCACTCTCAAAGTTTATCTGTGAATTTTTGCTCATACTCCTATTGACATGACATGATCTTATTTAGGGTTGAAAGGACCCTTATCACTCTAATAATTTTACCATTCCCTGATATGGTTCTCTCTTCTTTAAAAGGGAATTCTCTCTATGAACTTAATGTTTGAGGTAGGGGGCTTTATGATTACTTTCCTTGACATTCTTGATCCCTCGGGATGCTGAGATCAATTTTCCATTTGCAAGTACACAGTTCACAATGTAATAAAAAACAGTTGTTTTTTTTTTAAAGGAAGAAAATAAAGCAGAGATGGTTGTTGGAGCAAACATTTTCTGCTTATTTTGTCTTCATTTGCTGCTTTCTGTGAATTCAATGTGATGACAGAGTATTTTCTTCTTTTATCCTCTTAATAGAATGTTAGGAAAGCAGGATGTGATTTGTTTTTTTATTTGTATTCTCAAGACTTAGCACTTGTACTTTGTACATAATAAGTACTTAATTAAAAACTTTTTCATTCAGTCATTCTACAACATCCTGATATTCCAAAAGATTCTTCCAAGTTCTATAGTCCTCATTTTATTAGGCAATCAGGAAAGGTGAGAACAAGTCTCTTGGGGTTTTCCAATTAATGAATTCCCAAACCTTTAACTCTTTTAATCTCTGTAGGTCTTCATCATTTCCATGTAGATGATTTTTAGATCTACTAATATTCAACTTTATTTTTTTTTCTGAACTACCATCCCACATTCCAAGCTTATTGAACAGTTTATCAGAATTCTTTTTTTTTTTTTTTTTGGCAAGGCAATGGGGTTAAGTGGCTTGCCCAGGGCCACACATCTAGGTAATTATTAAGTGTCTGGGGCCAGATTTGAACTCAGGTACTCCTGATTCCAGGGCTGGTACTCTATCCACTGTGTCATTAGCCGCCCCCTTATCGAACATTTTAAACTGACTATGCCATAGACTTCTCAACTTAACTTGTCCAAAATCGACTTTTCATCCTGCCTCTAACTCTTTTATTATGGAGGAAAGCTATCGATGTTCTTTCATTTACTCAGGTTCACAGCTATTTACTCTCAGTTCTTTTACATAATCAGCTGCTAAAATTTATTTTGCAGTTCTTAGACATCTTTTGAACACGTCCTCTTCTCTAGTTCAGACTATTACTTCTTACTTGGACTACTGCAATAGTTTCCTAATTGGTTTTCCTACCTAAAGTCTTTTCCCTCTCCAGTATGTTTATCATACAGCTGCCAAAGTGTTTTCCCCAAAATGCAAGTAGGACTATTGCATACCTCCTCCTCACTCATTAAACCCCATTGGCTCCCTACTGCCAGTAGGACTATATATAAACTTATTGATATTTAAAACGCTTTACAATCTGGCCCCTTCCTACATTTCCAGTATTTTATGATCTAATTTGCTTGATGCTCTGAACACATGATGCTCCATCTTCTATCTTGATATTAGCTGTCCTTCACACTTAGAATGCACTCCCTACTTACCTCTACCTCTTGGATTTGTTTTCTTTAACATTAAGTTCAGGTGATACCTTCTACATAGAGTTTTTCTGAATACTTCCTTTCCCCATAGTGCCTTTTCTCCCCAAGCAACCTTCTACTTATGTATATATGTATACATATGTATATATGTATGTGTGTGTATATATGTAGGCAGTTAGATGGTTCAGAGGATATAGCACTGGGCCTGAAGAAGATTTAGTTCGAATATGATCTTAGACACTAGCTTGTGATCCTGGTCAAGTCACTTAAACTGTGTTTCCCTTAATCTACTGGAGAAAGAAATAGCAAACCACTCTAATAATTCTGCCAGAAAACCTCATGGACAATATTTGCATGTTATAGTCTGTAGGGTCAGGGAGAGTTGGACATGACTGAACAACAATAATAATAACAACAATATATTCATATATACTTACATTTCCACATATTTTCTCTTGTTTCCTCCATTAGAATGTCAGCTTCTTGAGAGCAGGGACTATATAACTTTTTGTGTCATTTAGCACAGCGCCTAGCTCTTATAAGAAATCAATAAATGCTTGTTGCTTGACTGGTTGAACTCCAGGGGAATGAATATTTCTCTCTTTCTGACTTTTCCATTTCTTATTATTGTCCCCTTTAATCTTTACCACTTACTAGCCTTGCCTTTGGGGTAAAATCATTGATTGATTCCAGTCTCTTACTGTAAGTGGGAGGAGATGGAAAATATTGTTCATTAATTTTTTTCATTCATTCATCAACAATTTTTAAGCAAATATGAGTAGTGGGACAGAAAAGAGAAGTAGATTCCTCATCTAACAAGTTTCCCTTAGGCCAGTTGATAAGACCAAAGAATATAAGAAGGTACTTAAATGGATCTAGGATTTCATCTAATTCAGGATTTCCCTTTGGTATGCAGATTGAACTAGAAATCTATTCATGCCTCTTCATTCTATGAGACCTTAGTTCATATTCTCCCTAACTTTTGTTGGGAGATCTGTCCAGTGACCATTTTTTTTCTAGATTCACCATTCTACTAAGATCAACAAGTCTAAGAGTTTTTTTTGATTTATCATGGAGTATCTTACTGTATTCTTCATAGAATTTCCCTGCCTCCTCATCCTTTGCAAGAGATGTGTGTATGTAAGTTTTTATAGTAGTATGTAGAAGCAATAGGCAGAATAATTATTTTTTATTGAGTGAATTTATCAACTCTAGCTAGGACTCAGAGGTATATATATATTTATTAAATAGTTAAAATAAAAAGTAAGAATCAGATGAAATTACATATGTAATATATCTTGTAAACCTTAAAGCAGTATGTAAATATATAAATATAAAAATAAAGCACTATATAAATACTATTATTATTGTATGTTGTTTCATCTGATTTTCATAACAACTTTGTGAGGTAGATATTATCATCTACATTTTACAGAGAAAGAAACTGAGAATGAGAGGGGTTGTGACATGCCCAGAGCACACACAGTTAATTAGTGCTTAAGGCAGGATTCAGAGTAGATTTCCCTGTAAATTTTCAGTGTGAACATTTATCCCTCCATAATTAGCAAATGCTACAAATCTGTGCTTGATTGTTTTGTTGATTACTGGATTGAAAAAAGTGATGGAGAAAACATGAATAATGTAGATTAAACTTGAAAATGTGTTGTGTTTACATTTTTTTCTCCTGCAGAATTAGTTATTAAACATTTATCCCTACATGAGAATCTTCTTGAATCTAAGTCCAATTCTTCTTTTTAGTTTAAAAATAATTTTTATTGACACATTTTTAAAATTACCTACATTTTCTACTTTATCCCTCCTCCCACACTTTCCAGAAAGCTAGCCCATATAATAATTTATTTTTATTTAAGGAGAAAAATAAAAATTTGGCAAAACTCACCAATTTATTTAAAGTTTTTCATGACAAGGAAATTAGATGGAGAAATTGATAGAGCAATGGACCAGGAATAAGGAAGATCCAATTTCAAAACCAATCTCTAAAAACAATTGTAAAACTTTGGGCTAGTCTTTTAACCCCATCTGCTTCAGATACCTTATCTGAAAGATGGGGATAATCATGGCACTTACCTCTCAGGGACGGGTTTTTTTGGTGTTGTTTTTTGCAGGGCAATGGGGTTAAGCAACTTGCCCAAGGTCACACAGCTAGGTAATTATTAAGTGTCTGAGGTCATATTTGAACTCAGGTCCTCCTGACTCCAGGGCTGGTGCTTCAACCATTGCTTCAACCATTGCACCACCTAGCTGCCTCTCTCAGGGTTGTTGTGAAGAAAAAATATGGTAATAATTGCAAAGTACTTTTAAATTCTAATGTGTGATGTAAATACTAGCTATCATTATAATATCCATATGTTCCATGATCATAGTAGCCATAGTAACTTCAAAGCAACTACAATAACAGCAAAAATATTTCCATTACAAATCAAATCCTCTGCCTAAAATGAATAATATTCTTTCATTTATAATAAAATTATAATTTCAAAATTACCTCAAATTGATGTAATTGCTTAAAAAGGACATTTTTCTATGCTTGGGAAAACTGAACATTTTCACTAGAATTGTGATTTTTTTTCATCTTTATTCAGTTCATATTGTATTTATTTAAGTTATTAATTTCTTCATCTAAAAATTCCCTGTTCCTATTCTCTTATCATTTAGCAACTGGGGAATAACTTGTATTTTTAAAAATTTGACTAAGATCCCTATATATTTTAGAAATGATGCCTTTATTAGAAATACTATCTAAAATTTATTTCCCAACTTTTTGCTTTTCTTCTACTTTGGATTGCAGGGTTTTTTGTGCAAAATCTTTTAAAATTTAATTTAATCACAATTGCCCACTTTGCAATTTATAATGTTATCTAGCTCTTGTTTGGTCATAAATTCTTTCCCTTTCCATAGATGTGAGAGGTAAACTATTCTATGTTCTCCTAATTGACTTATGGTATTATCCTTTATGTCTAAATCATGTATCCATTTTGATATCATCTTGGTCTAGGATGAGTTGTTGGCCTATACCTAGTTTCTCCCATACTATTTTCCAGTTTTCTTAGCAGTTTTTGTCAAATGAGTTCTTATCCCAGAAGCTAGAGACTTTGGGTTTTTCAGACAACCAATTACCATAGACTTTACTGCTTTATCTTTTGTACCTAACCCATGTCACTGATCCATCACTATTTCTTAGCCAGTACCAAATGATTTTGATGACTGCTGCTTTATAATAGAGTTTTAGGCCAGGTATTGCTAGACCATCTTCCTTTGCATTTTTCATTAATTTCCTTGATATTCTTGATCAAAAAGATGGGATTTAATAGGCAAGAAAAGACAACAAGAATTTAATAAATACTAACTACACATCAGAGGCAGTTAGATGTGCAGTGGATAGAGAAATGGACTTGGAATCAGGAAGACTCATCTTCCTGAGTTCAAATCTGGATATAGAAATTTATTAGCTATGTGACCCTGGACAAGTCATTTAACCCTGTTCCTCTCAATTTTCTCATATTTAAAATGAGGTGGAGGAGGTAATGGTCAACCACTACAGTATCTTTGCCAAGAAAACTCCCAAAAGAGTCATGCAGATTCGGATATGACTGAAATGACAAATGACTCAACAACAACATTTAACAAGCATGTGCTAAAAAGGTAAAATTCTACAAATGGATTTATAATTATTAGTAATAATTATAATAACTGGAAGATTTGTCTTGACAATATCACTTCATGATGTTTTTAGTAAGCTTCAAGCTAAAAATGTGCCAAAGGTGTGAGAGCCCCAAAACTAATGGAACTATAAAACTGGAGACAAGATACTATATACTATCACTATACTTTGTTCTGGTCAGACCACATTTGAGCACCATACTTTTAGAAAGTTATGACCATCCAGCTCATACCCAGAGAATGGTGAGGGAATTGCAAATCATGCCATCCCAGGATCAGCTAAAGGAAATCACTTATTTAGTCTGAAGAAGAAAAGACCTAGGAATGAGAAGAAATATGATAACTGTCTTCATATATTTTAAGGATTGTCATGTGGAAGAGGGATTAGATTTAATTGTTTTGGACTCTGAGGGCAGGATTATGAACAATAGTTGTAAATTGTAGACAGGCGGATTTCAGTTTATATAAAGAAAGATTTGTTGACAATTAGAACTATTTAATAGTGTAATGGGTTGCTTCAGGTAGGTAGTGAGTTCCTTGATATCATAGACCTCAAGAGAGGCTGGATAACTGCATTTCAGGGAGCAGTAGATGAGATTCCTGCTCAGGTTTGAATTGGACTAAGATGCTTGCTATACTAATATTTTCACTATTAGGAGATTAAAATTTGGCAGGGTGAAATGTCAGAGAACCATGCAGAAGCTATTTATGGGTCTTAGGAAAGTTTTCTCTGCAACTTAGAGGCTATTGAAGCAAGGGAACCGTTGTTAGCATATGCATTTGTACTGTTGTTGTTTGTCCTTTGTTTTTGAAGAGGACCAGTGACATCACAGGGTGATGATGTCTTGACTCATACATAAATTGGATTTAAGTGAATCAGAGTTGCACAATTATCAGTTTCACTTTTTCTTTCAGTCATAGAAGTCTAGTGGTATGACAAAGACAATTGGAGATGGCCCGAGATGCACTCATCAATGCTTGACCAAATTCTAAATGCTTTAGCTGCCTTCATAGCCATTGGAACAAATTGTTCTCATCCATTCATTCTTCCAGGGGAAATCTTCATAGGCTTGGATAGACCCCTCCCAACTCACTGTGGGTCAGAGGTCTGTTAGTTACTCTCAACCTTGTTTGGTCCATCTGCTGATACAGTTTAGTGTGATGTGGTTGCTGCATAACCCTAAGTGGGAGTTGAGTCTGGATGGACACCAAAGGTAAATGAGCAGCCATGAAAAGGGCTCAACAAGCCTTCACACCATAAGAGCTAATCCTCCTAGAACAACTATATGATTTATTTATGCTAGGGTATTAATGGAAGTTAAATGGTAGGAAAGGTTTTGGTGTACAAATGGTGGTGTCAGAGACTATCCATAATTTTGAAATGAGAAAAACTTAGCGTGAATAGAATATGGTGCTAGGGGAAATTGATGACAGGAAGGATGGTATTGTGGAAAGAACACTGGATTAGGAATCAGAGGACAGGTTATGACCTTGGACAAGTCATTTCAACTTTGTAGGACTTAGTTTAATCATTTGTACAGAGCATGGATGTGTTCCAAATCCAATGACAGTTTTTTTTTTATTAAAGATTTTATTTATTTTGAGTTTTACAATTTCCCCCCATCTTACTTCCCTCCCCCCCCCACAGAAAGCAATTTGTCAGTCTTTACATTGTTTCCATGTTGCACATTGATCCAAATTGAGTGTGAAGAGAGAGCAATCATATCCTTAAGGAAGAAACATTAAGTATAAGAGATAAGATAAGACAATAAGAGATCAGTTTTCTTCTAAATTAAAGGGAATAGTCCTTAAACTTTGTTCAAACTCCACTGTTTCTTTATCTGGATACAGATGGTATTCTCCATTGCAGACAGCCCCAAATTGTCCCTGATTGTTGAACTGATGGAATGAGCAAGTCCTTCAAGGTTGATCATCACCCCCATGTTGCTGTTAGGGTATACAGTGTTTTTCTGGTTCTGCTCATCTCACTCAGCATCAGTTCATGCAAATCCCTCCAGGCTTCCCTGAATTCCCATCCCTCCTGGTTTCTAAAAGAACAATAGTGCTCCATGATATACATATACCATAGTTTGCTAAGCCATTCTCCAATTGAAAGGCATTTACTTGATTTCTAATTCTTTGTCACCACAAACAAGGCTGCTATGAATATTTTTGTACAAGTGATGTTTTTACCCTTTTTCATCATCTCTTCAGGATACAGACCCAGTACTGGTATTGCTGGATCAAAGAGTATGCACATTTTTGTTGCCCTTTGGGTGTAGTTCCAAATTTCTTTCCAGAAAGGTTGAATGAGTTCACAGCTCCACTAACAATGTAATAGTGTCCCAGATTTCCCAAAACCCTTCCAACAATGATGGTTATCCTTTCTCGTCATATTGGCCAGTCTGAGAGGTGTGAGAAACTTTAATTTGCATTTCTCTAATAAGTAATGATTTAGAGCAATTTTTCATATGACTATGGATTGTTTTGATCTCCTCATCTGTAAATTGCCTTTGCATATCCTTTGACCATTTGTCAACTGGGGAATGGCTTTTTTAAAAATATGACTCAGTTCTCTGTATATGTTAGAAATGAGTCCTTTGTCAGAAACATTAGTTGTAAAGATTGTTTCCCAGTTTACTACATTTCTTTTTATCTTGGTTACAGTGGTTTTATCCCAGTGTCAGTTTCTTAATCCTCATCCTTCTTGATCTTTCTATAGTAGTAATACTCCTGACTTTTCCCTTCTGTATTGTGATGACACTGCACTTTCTCTTGGTATTTGGCTTACCTGTCTGCCTTCTCCCTTTTATTCTCCTTGGCTAGATTATCATTTATGTCCCATGCCATCTCTTTGGGTATCTCTGTCTTTGGTCCTCTTCTCTCTGTGCCTTCCATATCACATTGGTTCAATGATCATCTCTAGTTTATATATATCTAGTCTATGATATCCCCCTGAACTCATTAAATATTTCCAACTGGATATCTTATATGCTTTTCAAATTCATCATTTTGATAAGCAACTCCCTCCCCCTAAGCCCCCTGCTTTTTTTTTAGGTTTTTGCAAGGCAATGGGGTTAAGTGACTTTCCGAAGGCCACACAGTTAGGTAATTAATAAGTGTCTGAGGCTGAATTTGAACTCAGGTTCTCCTGACTCCAGAGGGTGCTCTATCCACTGCACCACCTAGCTGCCCTGAGCCCCATGTTTTCATTAATTTCCATATTCCTGTTGAGGAATATCTTCTTTTCAGTCACCCAAGTTTCCATCCTCAGCTATCTTTTACTTAGCTCTTTTTTCTCACCCTCAGTGAGTGTGCCAAGTCTTCATGATTCTGATTATAACATTCCTCACATACATACATCTCTTTTTATTTACTCACAGTTAGCTTTATAATGTTTAGTTATTTCAGTTATAACTGATTCTTTGTGATACCATTTGAATTTTTCTTGGTAAAGATATTAGAGTGGTTTACTCTTTTTTTCTTTAGCTTATTTGACAGATGAGAAAATTGAGGCAAACAGGGTTAAGTGACTTGCTCAAGGCCACACAGCAAGAAAGTATCTGAGACTGCATCTGAACTCAAGTTTTCCAGACTCCAGGTGCAACTCTCTATCTACTGCACCACTTGGCTGTCCACCCCTACCATAGTACAGACCATTTTAACCTGGTTTATTGGAAAAGCCTCCTAATTGTTCTCCTTGTCAATTTCTCTTTGCTTCATCCTCTATGTACCAGTCTCAGTGATTTTCCCAAACGAAGGAAGTAATCAGCCCACTCCCTTGCTCTATAAATTCTTGGGGCTCCCCATTACCTGAAGAATCAAATGCAGCCTATTCTGTTTGGCACTTAGCAGGCTAGCTCTAGACTACTTTTGTAGTCTTATTTACACATCAATGCCCCATATCCACTTTACTTCTAGTCACAGTGGCCTGCTCTTGGTTATTCATTACATTTTATTTTTCATATCCTTGCTGGAAATATACTCTCTCTTCATCCTCATCATATTAGACTAACTAGCTTTCTCAACTAAAAGGCTACTCTACATGAATCCTTTCCTGAAATCCCCAGTTGCTAGTGTATCCCCACATAATTATCTTGTAAATGTTTTGTATGTACTTATACATAAATATATTGTTTCCTTCCAATAGAATGCATTCCAACTGGCTGTCTCTTAGGCATCTCAAACTTAATTCATTATCTTTTCCCTTAAGCCTTCTCCTCTTAATAACTTTCTTGTTTTTGCTGAGGGCCATCACCATCCTTTCGAAGGAAGGACTGTTTAATTTCTTTGCATCTCCAGTGCCTGGCACCATGTTAGTGTTTAATAAATGCTTATTTATGACTAAATGTAGTCCAACTCTAAGTCTATGATCTTGTAAGAAATAGGAGAGGTTGAGCAAGTTTGAAGAGAATATAAAGAGAGACTGACCAATGTCAGTCTGATTTTTGACCTTCATCCCTGTTTCTGAGTCATTGTTGTGATGTGATGTGTGTATGTGTGTGTTTGGAGGTAAGGGGGATTTATGGCTTTTGGTCCTGGTGTCAACCTAGGTCATACCTTGGGTTTTATTGAGCCACATATATGGTGTGTGCCAATGTCAGTAGCAATAGATGAGAATAATAATAGCTGACATTTATATATAAACTTTTCATACATTATAAAGCAGGCACTGCCTAGTTGATTTTTTTCTCTTAGCTGAACTTGGTTCCAGTATCCTGTCCCTAAAAATGAATGCTGGGGGGGGGGGGGGGAGATGCAGGAGGTGGGGGAATGGGGGGAATGAGTATGGGACTTTTAAATTCTGAGATCCTGTGACTAAGACCTCATGAGGCAGCTGGTTTCACTTTGGGGATGTCTGTCATTACTAGCAAAGAAAAACCCTGTCCTTATATTATTTCCTTATTTTATATTTCTATTCTATTGATTATTTGATTATTTTATATTTCTATTCTATTGATTATTGATTATTTTATATTTCTATTCTATTGATTATTTTAAATCTTTTTTATATTTACTTATATTAAGCAATTTCTCCCTGAAATTTCCACTCATGTTTTCTAGTTCTGCCTTCTAGAACTTTTCATTTATCCATTCATGCAACATTAAGTTCTAAGCACTGAACTGAAAATAAAAATACAGAAAGAAACAGTTTCTTCCTCAAAGATTTTATATTCTCTTGGGAGAAGCAACATGTACATAGAGAAGTAATTATAAAAATCTATGGAAAAAGTATACAACAGTATTTCAGTGAGAATGGTAGGTAGTACTAGTAACTGAGGGAAATCGGTTGACTTCTTTCAAACAATAGTCATTTAAATATTTGAAGACTGTAGTCAATTTTCCTTTTTCTCTCTCTATAGCAGAGCCCATGAATTTTGAGGAGCTTCAGTTAGTTGATGACTCCCAGTTTTACCAAAAAGTCTTGAGCTCCTTAATTTAGGGTAAACCCTGACTCTCCTTACTACCATTCTCCCAGTGACAGGGTTTTCTGAAAATGAAGAGGAAATTAAATACCTAAATAACCCTATCTCAGAAAAAGAAATTCAACAAGCCATTACTGAACTTCCTAAGAAAAAATCTCCAGAGACATTTGGATTCACAAGTAAATTCTATCAAGCATTTAAGGATCAATTGGTTCCAACTCTATATAGTCTTTGAAAAATAGGTGAAGTCAGAACTCTGCCTGACTCTTTCTATGATACCAGGCTGGTGTCCTAAACCAGGATACCTAAACCAGGAAGAGTTAAAACAGAGAAAGAAAATTATAGATCTATCTCCCTGATGAATGTCAACTGGGGAATGGCTTTTTTTTTTAAATATGACTCAGTTCTCTGTATATTTTAGAAATGAGTCCTTTGTCAGAAACATTAGTTGTAAAGATTGTTTCCCAGTTTACTACATTTCTTTTGATCTTGGTTACAGTGGTTTTATCCCAGTGTCAGTTTCTTAATCCTCATCCTTCTTGATCTCTCTATAGTAGTAATACTCTTGACTTTTCCTTTCTGTTTTGTGATGACACTGCACTTTCTCTTGGCATTCAGCTTACCTGTCTGCCTTCTCCCTTTTATTCTCCTTGACTAGATTATCATCTATGTCCCATGCCATCTCTTTGGGTATCTCTGTCTTTGGTCCTCTTCTCTCTGTGCCTTCCATATCACATTGGTTTAATGATCATCTCTAGTTTATATATCTAATCTATGATCTCCCCCCTGAACTCATTAGATATTTCCAACTGGATATCTTATATGTTTCTCAAATTCATCATTTTGATAAACAACTCCTTCCCCCCTAAGTCCCCTGCTTTTTTTTTTTTTTTTTTTTTTTTAGGTTTTTTGGCAAGGCAATGGGGTTAAGTGACTTTCTGAAGGCCACACAGTTAGGTAATTATTAAGTGTCTGAGGCAGAATCTGAACTCAGGTCCTTCTGAAATGCTGAAAAAGCTTTTGAAAAAATACCCATTCCTACTAAAAACACTAGAGAGCATAGGAATAAATGGATTGTTCCTTAGAATAATAAGCACTATCTATCTGAAACCATCAACAAACATTATATACAATGGGGATAGGCTAGAGGCATTTCCAGTAAGATCAGGGGTGAAACAAGGATGCCCATTCTCACCCCTACTATTCACTATTGTATTAGAAATGTTAGCTTCAGCAATAAGAGAAGAAAAAAAATTGAAGAAATTAAAATTGGGAAGGAGGAGACAAAACTCTTTGCAGATGACATGATGGTATACCTAGAGATTTCCAAAAAATCATCTAAAAAACTACTAGAAATAATTAGCAACTTTAGCAAAGTCTCAGGACATAAAATAAACCCTCATAAATCTTGAACATATATGATTAGCAAGATGCAGCAGAAAGAGCTAGAAAGAGAAGTCTCATACATCCCATTCAAAGTAATTTCAGACAATATAAAATACTTGAGAGTCTACCTGTCAAAGCAGACTCAGAAACTTTTTGAAAACAACTTCTCACACAAATAAAAAATCAGATTTAAATAACTGGGCAAATATCAACTGCTCATGGATGGGCTAAACTAATACAATAAAAATGACAATTCTACCAAAATTAAGCTACTTATTTAGTGTCCTACCAATCAAAATTCCAAAAAACTACTTTTAATGAGTTAGAAAAAATTGTAAGTAAATTTATATGAGAAATAAAAAGTCGAGAATTTCCAGGGATTTAATGAAAAAAGTCCAAAAGAAGGAGGCTTAGTCTCCTTAGATTATAAAGCATCACCAAAACTGTCTGATTCTGGCTGAGAAATAGAGTGGAATAGATAGTGCAGTAGCAGAAAGTGATTATAGTAATCTGCTGTTTGATAAACCCAAAGAATCCAGCTATTGGGATAAAAACTCTCTCTTGGATAAAATTTCTCTCTTCGATAAAAACTGTTGGGAAAATTAGAAGTTAGTATGACAGAAAGTTGGATTAGACAGGGTTTTCTGAAAACCTTTGGTCCTGTTTATAGGTTTTTCTTTTTGTTTTACCACTAGAGGTCACTTTTATACCAAAGTTAAAACAAGTATACCCAGTCAAATAATTTTTAAAACCTATTCAACTGCAAAAGCCATGAAATTGCTTTGGACCCACCTACACTTACCAAGGTCACCTTTTTCCCTCCTTAATCAGTTTCAAGATTACCTCATTAGGTTAAGAGGAGGGAAGCTGTTGTTAACAATATATACATATAGAATTTCTCTCTCAAAAACTTTTTTAAAAATAGGAAAGAAGAGAAGAAACCAGACATAAAATTTCTGTTAGGCCTTTCTCTTGACTTTGGAGAAAGGGAAGATTTTTCTCAGACCTTTTGTTTGATTATTTGAATTTTATTATTGGCAATGAACCCTATCCTGCCAAATTCAACAACTTTTTTTCAGTCCTCATTTTTCTTTCTTTTTTTTTTTTTTAAGTGGAATTTGGCATTGCTTGTTGCTAATCCTTTTAAAACCTTTTTTCTCCATTGACTTCAGGGAGAGTGTAATATTCTGGTACTAGTTTCAGCTTTATGATCATTCTTCATTTCTGTTTCTAGATTCTATTTTCCTTCTTACTAGTTATACCCCAAGGTTTGGGCTTTGACCTTCTGCTTTCATTTCTCTAAAATGTTCTACCTTTCTGAGCTGATCCACTTTCATGATTCCATCATCTCTATACTGCTGAATCCATAGGTTCCATCTCCTTTTTTGATATATCATTTAATCTCTAGGCCAAAAGCTCCTGCTATTAGCTGGGCATGCCAAGGCCAGAATCACAGCATGTCAGAGTAGAGAAGGATTTCTGTTCATGCCATACCTGAAAAGAAATCCCTTTTTACAACATTCCTAGTAAGCAGTCATTCATCTGTGACTTGAAGATGTGCAAAGCAATGAATCTAATCTCTGCCAGGAATGACCATGTTCCTTCGGATGCTTTGAGACCACCTTAGAATCAATAAGTCCAAAACAAAATTCAGCATCTTCCTCACCAACCCATACCACTGAATTCTGCTGATATTAATTAAATAAAAATATAAAATATAAAAACCAAAACAGACCCTGTCCTCAAGGAACTTATGTTTTACTGGGAGTTGGGATGTTTCAATATTTATGCAGATAAGTAAATTCAAAATATCTTCTGGATAGAAAGCATTTATAACTGGGAGATGGAGGGAGTTTAGTAATGGCTTTGAATAGAAAGTAGCACATGACTCTGTTTCACTTTTTGTCAATGGTGCTATCATTTAATATTTAACATTCAATAATTAATCAAATTTTATAATTTTTTTCCTTTAAAATTTCTCTTGCATCCAGATTTTTTCCCATCATTTATTTTGCAACTTTCTACCTTTTGTTCTAGTTTTTAATCACCTTATTAAGGGACTAAATTGTAGCCCCTTTTTAGGGATGGGCCTAACAGCAGCACCCTGGTAGTTCAGATTTGATTATTTTAGGGAGGCAAAATGAGATACTTGTACATCATTTAATAGTAAACAAAACAAAAGGAGATTTACTTTTCACTCATACAATAAGGATATACAGCAAGACTATGGTAGCACTTAGTTTCTATAAATATGACCTTTTTCATAAGAAAATATATTTGGGCAGAAGTTATTCACATGGTCTTCAGTGTGATCTTCAAACATCACCCACGTGGGAGAGATCCTGACTTTACTTGGATGGACCTTTTTTAATGTCTTTAGGTGACTCCTGGGAGCTGTGTCAAGGAAGACAGGGGGGCCAATCAAGTCTTGGGGACAGCTTTATATCTTTTAGGAAAGAATGTCTCTTTTGATAAATGATGAAACTTTGGCCTAGCAAAAGTTCTACCATGTCCACTTGCCTCCAGTCTTTCCAGTCCAATCTACATACTACTATACTACTATATTCATTTTCCTAAAATATAGCTCTAATGATTTTATTCCCTCATTCAACTTTCCAAAGCTGCACATTATGAACTGAGTCATATCCAATCTCTTTGACCTAGAATATTATAGCCTTTATTACCATACCCAACTTTGCTATCCAATCTCATCTCCCAATATGCACCATACATCATTCCTCTGTACTTTTGCTTATAATAGTCCCTCTGCCTGAGACATTTACCGTTAACAGCAAAGATGTATATCTAGTAATATTGAAGTCAACCTAGACTCCTCATTGTCTTTCATCCACACATTCAATTATTTGCCAATTTTTTTCTATTTTCTTATATACATCTTTTGATCATTCATCCCTTTCTCTTTTCTCACTAGGGCTCATCTTAACTGGACTATTATTTCCTAATTAGTCTCTCTGACCCTCTTCATTCATTTTCTTCATAACTGCCAAACTGATATTCTTGAAGTACCATGTCATTCCCTAGTTCCCTATTATCTTAAAGTCAACTACAACCTCCCTATCTGTCATAAATAACCCTTAATACCTGGACTCCAACCTACTTTTTCAGCCTTATTATGTACTGCTCCCCTTCATGTACTCTTAGGTCCAGCCAAACTGACCTCTTTGCTATCCCTCAAATGCTGTAATCTTTTCTCATCTCTTTATGGGATCTCCCCACCTGGACTATATCCTTTCCTACTGCCTCTTATAATCTCTTAAGTACCAATTTCTCCCTGAAATCTTATCTGATATCTTCCAAGGTCTAATGCTTAATTAATCAATTGGTATTCATCTTACTAGTGAGGAATCTCTCTGAACCTAGGTCATCTGAAGGATGCCAGGGCAAAGTTGAAGACTTTCCAGTGTTCCACTGGCATGGCTTTTGAGGAACTGGGGTAGCCCAATAGTCTCTCATTTATATGAGATTTTCCACTTAACCAAATACTTTTCATACTTCCTAATTTCTCTCAGCAATCTCATTAATCCATATTTGTAACCTTGGAGTCATTTTTGACTGTTCCTTCTCTCTCACTCCTATCATCTTATAGGTTTGCAGGTTCTATCCCTTGCATTTGTTCCTTTCTCTCATGAAGTCATTACCTTAGTTCTGACCCATATCACCAGTCACTTTGGCCCTTCAATAGTCTTCTAATTGATCCCCTTGCTTTCAGTCTGTCCCCTCTATAATTAATTCTTCACAAAGCTGCTGAAATCATCATCCAAATGCTCAAAATAATTGACATTTATATAATTTTTAAGTTTTCAGAGTGATTTTCATATACTTCATGACAATCTCTGTGAGGTAGGAGCTAGCAGTATTATTTCCTTCCTTTTCCAAATAAGGATACTGTGATGCTACAACTAGCCAAAGGTAACATTTAAACCCAGATCTTCCTGACTTCCAACTCAGCTCTCTATTCTCTAAAACAAACTCCTCATTCTGAAATTTAATGTTCTCTACAACCTGGTTTCAACTTGCTTTCCCAGTTTGGTTCACACCTTTCCCTATTGTATCCTGTCTTGTATGTCCTCATCATTTCAACTCACTCCCTTCTCATCTAGGCCTCCTTGAGAATGGTCATTTTGGAAAACTCAGCTCATCTGACACCTTCACAAAGTTTTCTCTAGTTTTCCCTGGTTATTAGTGATCTCTTTCACGTCAATATTCCTAGAATACTTTGTTCAAATTTCTTCTTTATTTTGTCTGTTCCATAACCAGTATTGTACCAATCTGTGAATAAATCTTATTCCCCCAAGTAGAATGTAAACCCTTGAAGTCAGGAACTGTTTAGCTGTTGTTGCCTGGTTTTTTTTTTTTTCATTTTAAAGCCTAGTATTTAGCACAGTAAAAAAAAAATGACTTGTGACTTCCTTGGTTTAGGGAGATCCCAGTGAGGAAATTATAGGAATATCTCCATAATAAGAGTTTTAGCTTTGTGTCAAATCCTGGAGAGGCTTACTTTCTCTGAAAATAATCATTTTATAGGGTGGCTTGGAAGCACTGAGTAATTAAGTGACTTTTCTAGGGTCAGAAATCTACATGAAAGGGAGAATTTGAACCTAGTTCTTTCCCAACTCTGAGATTAATACTCTCTTTTTCACATCACACTACCTACAATTTTGCACATTACAATGTTTCTTGAATTGAATTGAGTTCCCCACAATGATTTCATGTTCAAATCTAGTGCAAATGTTATTATTCTCTAGTAGTTAGATGGTGCAGTGTGCAGTGAATAGAGCACCAGTCCTGGAGTCAGGAGGACCTGAGTTCATCTCAGAAACTTGACACTTACTGTGTGACCTTGGGCAAGTCACTTAACTCTGCTTGCCTTTCATCCAGAGCCATCTCCAGTTGTCCTGATTCGTATCTGGCCATTGGACCCAGATGCTTTGGAGGAGAAAGTGGGGCTGGCAAATTTTCACAGCAACCCCCTCATTCAAATCCAATCACCTCCCTAATGTCATGATATTGTTTGAAAACAAAGGACAAACATTACACCTTCATCAAAGGCTATTCCCATTTAAAAGGTGAAGAAACTGAAGTTAAGATAAGCCTATGTGTCTTCTTTAAGTTCTCTGGCTAGTAGGTGGCAAGGTTAGTTAGAACTCTCTACTGCCTCATTCTGCATCTTCTGACAGATGACTTCTTTAGCTAATTAGCTAAAACACCTAAGGGAGGGTCAGTAGGCTGAGATAAAAATCTTAGAAATTAAAAGAAAAAATAAACAAATCTCCAAGGGCATCGATGAGTAGCCAGCCCAGGACACCACACAAATTCAGGAAGGGATTTGATACTGAAATTCTGTTTAAGTCATAAAGAAATAATCATAGAACTTTAAAATTTCTGAGGGGGGAAAGGGATCTTTTGATATCATCACAATACCTAACACAAACAAGGGTAGGCACTGAATCAATGTTTGCTGATTGGTTGCTTGATTTAGTTAACTCCCCTCATTTTACTGACAAGGAAACTAAAGCCTAAGGAGATTGTAATTTACCTAATACCACAGCAGATAAGTGGCCTGCTAATTGTCATAGATGGGCTCAGTCTTGCCAGGTTTGACTTGGTGAATTCTAGGTCTTTCCCAAAAGAATAATGGGAGTGGACCCAGAAAGCAGGAAAGTAGCTGAGGGCTCTAGCTAGGGCCCAGGTGTGGTGTTTGATTAATTACAGTGGTTCTGGACAGATGCTTGGTCAGGAAAGCTGGAGGTTGATATGGAGATGCTGAGCTGAGGTCAGGGTGAGGACAGGTGAGACACCAGATGAGATGAAAATAAGGCTGAGATTTCTTCTTGGAGCTGGGCTCCAGGACCTGGGAACCAAAAGCTAACTGGCAAGAGAAATGGACCTATGTGTAGTCAAGGAGTTGGGCTAGCATCAGGGGTACTAAAAGTTCTTAAAAGGTTGGTGTTGGGGGAAAGGACTGGTTAAAACTAGAAATGATGGCTGGGGTATCTCCCAAGAGGGGGAGCTGTGCTGATGGAGGCTCCCCACACAATTTCATTTTTTAACAGTCAGCTCAGAACTTTTAAGATTGCTTCATAAGGGGAAGGGATTGTCTGACTCAGTCTATGAGTGATCTAGCCATTTGAGGATCTGGATCCACATTAGGAAAGTATCTTTGTCTTCCTCACCTCAGAAATTCATAGAAATAATAGAGCTTAAGAGGACCTTAAGAGATCATCTTATTGATTCAACAATGTCATTTTACAGGACAGGAAGTTGGGACCCAGAGAACTGAATGATTGGGAAATTTTGCAGTAGAATTTTTGGGAGTAGATTCAGAATCATAGACTGTTACAGCTGGCCTGAACCTTAGAAAATGGATGTCAATGTTGAAATTGGTCCTGAAAAATTATCTTATCCAGTCACTTCATTTTACAGATAAGGACAATGAGACCTTAAAAGGAGAAGTAACTTATTCAAAATTGCCAATTTTTCAGAATTGAAGGTTCAGAAGGGAAGGACAAAGTTACCAGAGTTCTCAGGGACTCAGCTTTCTTATATTTAAAATGAGACAATTTGAACTAGAAAACTTCTAGGGTCTAGCTTCCTTTTTAGGTGGAAAATAATCCTAAGGCACAGAGCTATGATTTGAATTTCCAGGTCAATGCTTGCAGCATTATATCACACTTAAAAAAAAGACAATTGGAGTTAAGTGATTTGTTCAGGGTCACACAGTAAATGTCTGAGACTGGATTTGAATTAAGGTCCTCTTGACTCCAGGGCTGGTGTTTTATCAACTGTGGTACCTACCATACTGTTTTTTAAAATAATTTTTGGATGGGAGGCAATGCTACCTTCTCAATTTGGATGGGCAGCTCTATTGAGACTGGATTGATTTCCACTTCTTTAGGACCCTTAATGTCTCCTCTCCTGTCACTTCAACTATTCCTGTTTTCTAGGGGTAGTGATCCTATGGGGCTAGTAATGAACCAAAGATCTAGTATCAATTAAGCTATAAAATGAGGTTTAATCAGACATAGGTATGTATCTATATAACTATTTTTTGTAAAAGGATCTTTTTGATATAAAATCTTGGGAAAGTAGACATCCTTTATCTAAATATTGAAAAGATACATGTCATGATACTTGCTTGATGTTTGTAGCACATTACTGCCACCTGGTGACAGTATACTTAAATTTTGGGAGCATTTTGAAAGCATCAATTGTCCAAAAGTATGAGTTGGAGTTGGGAGAGTGGTGTATGTGGGGGTGGGGTTGGGGTGAGTAGATTGCTTTAAAACAAACTTGAAACCACAGCCACTGCCCCCCCCACTACAACAAACAAACCAATAATCAGTAGCATACTTTATCCACCTTATACACCCATAACTCACAACTCCCACTATTCTTGCCAACAATTTAACACCACCAGCCATCAAAATGAAGCTGGGTTATTGATATGAAATGAAGTTTGGGATAACTGGGCATCTCTTTGGATAGAAATATAAATAAGCATTGGATTTCCTCAGAGATAAGTGTCAGGAATATTCTTACTTAATTTTTGTTGTGGTTGGTAATTATTTAAAGAAGGATGTGTACTGGGAAATTCCCAAGTTTGCAGATTTTGTTAAACTCTTCTGAGGAATGAAAAGTCAAGCTGATGAGGCTAAACCACAGGAAAGTCTTATGAGGCTATAAGAAGAGTCAGAAAAGAGAGAGAGGTGAATTGCAAAATCAGTTCTGAGTGAGAGGCACAATTAGTTACTAAAGGAAACTAGAATGCATGGGGATGTCCTTAAATTCTGGAGTTGATGGCAAGGAGACTACCAATACTTTTCCTATAGTATTTTTTTGAGCAAGGTGTTCCTATTTCTCATCTGGATTGGAAGTACAGTAGCTACTCATAGGCTAAATGAAGTTCATGTAGTAGAGGGTATTTTAGTGCCAAGATGAATCATTTGATTTTTACTGATATATAAGGGGGGGGGATGTGACTAATCTCTTAAAGATGTAGAAATCATTCACAACTCAAGGAATCCAAAGAAGCAGGAAGCTTAGCATCTAGAACATCAGAGGGTCAGAAATGGAATGAGCCCCTCCCTAGGTATTAGGGTTCCCAAAAGCCACTTTGAGATTCATAATAGAGCAGTATCTGAGCAACAAGCTTGTAACTACTTAGTACAGGATCACAAACTATAGGATAAATCTAGACTTCTTAATCTGATGTTCTAGGCTTTCCTTGTCTTTGAACTGACTTTTTCTTCACACATTTTTTTCCTATTCCCCTTTACACTTCATGTCCCAGCTAAACTGTTTCCTGAGGTCACTCCTCACTTTCCCATCTCCATTCTTTTGCTCATGTTGTTCCCTCTGTGTGAGATGCCTCCCTTGCCTTCTTTTCTGTCACATTAAAACCTAGCTATCCTTCAATGACATGGTTCTGCTTCACAGTCCCCACCTTCAAAAATAGATGACATTTTTCCCAGGACCTGTAATGGCTCCCTCATCTCTAATAGCACCCGCTAGGTCCCTGCTCCTAGCTCAAGCTTGAAGATGCATTAGGTATATTCACAGACACACACACAAAGAAACACACACACAGACACACAGACACATCAGTCTTAACTGAAAACCAAAGTTAATTATGGATTGAAGTTCGGTCTTTATCTCTGACTGAGTGTACTTCTTCCCAGGGTTAAGAAATTTGACTGGTTATGCATGGGTGGCTATCTTGACTGTAGCTGCTGTGCTAAGACAGGAGATGGGGCTCATGTCTCAGTACTTTCTCCTTTTGTACTTTCTCCTTCACGGGAAGGAGAAAGCAATATTTGACCAGGGTCCTGTTATGCAACAGGACTGGACTGCAGCTTCTGACATTATTTTAACTTTGGTATCTATAGTACCTACAACAATGTCTTGCACAGATAAGTATTTAATTAATCTTAATTGAATTTAATTAGATCCCTGTTTCCCTTTATTGGTCCAGCTTATCAAGGTTAAGCTATCAACAGTCATTTATTAAATGTCTACTACATATCAGGCATTCTATTGGGTTCTGGAGACACAAAGACAAAAGAAAGTCAATCCCTGCTTTTAAATGATTTACATTTTACTAGTATTTTCTTAAAAATGTGGTGCTCAAGGGGGCACCTAGGTGATGAAGTAGATAGAGTATGAGAGTCAGGAGGACCCGAGTTCAAATGTGACCTCATACACTTAATAATTACCTAGCTGTGTGACCTTGAGTAAGTCACTTAACCCCATTGCCTTGCAAAAGTAAAAAAAGAAAAATCTGGTGCTCAGAAATGAATACAATGCTCCAGATATGGTTTGAAATTGTAAGAAGTTCCTTCCTCTCTGAGGTTCCAAAGCTCCAAAGAGACCAGATGAGTACATCTCTGTTTCTAGAAAGTCTGAGTTTGAGAACTGAGTTCTTTATGTGGACACTCCTGGGTCTTCTCTTTTGCCACCATTAGCATCTTGGGATGTGGCTATAGTTAGGATGTGAGTAGAGTGGAGCCCTCAAGCATTCAATCTTCAGTCATCTGCTGTTTTCAAGGTTTTAGATGCAGAAGAGATGTTAAGCCTCACCTATTGACTACAAGAGGTGCCGAGTTTCAGGGCACTAAGGGTCTAGACCTTAGAGGGTATAGACTTCCAAAGACAGGGAGCCTAATGCTTGTTTCATATATGGAAGATTTTCTAAGTGTGTCTTGGAATGTTGGAGTGTATGAATATGCAATAACCCTCTAGTTGGTATCCCTACTTTTTGTTTCTTCCCTCTCTAAGCCATTCTCTACCCAGCTGCCAAGAAAATCTTTCTTAGGTACAAATTTAATGATGTCACTACCCTGTCTGAAAGCTTCTAGGAATTCTTTATCACCTCTAGAAGACAAACTTCTCAGACTTGAATTTAAAATTTGACTCCAACTAGTCTTTTTGGTTTTATCTCATAGTTCCTCCTCTTCAGGTACTCCAAAGTTGTAACTAGCAATATTTTCACCCCAGGGCAAAAATGGTTGTGAAGGGGAAGAGGCTTGGGGTGGTAGAAGCAAAAATTAAGTCTGACTGCAGAAATAGTTATCTGGGAACAGAGGCAATCCAACTGTAATGTAGGCAGACAGTGAGTAAACACTTATTAAGAACCTACTGCTACTTGGGTGCTCAAAGACTATAGGATATTGGAGGGGAGGGGGTTGCCTCATGAGAATAGTCTAGTAGAGAACTATGGTGATGTTTGTGGATGGCAATCCCTAAGGGAAGAAGAATGCCCTCCAGAGGAGGAACTATCCCTTCCTAGAATGTTGGTGTTCTGAAATGTTGGTTTTTGTTTGCTCTGTAATCTAGGCTTATGGACTGCAAAATCCAAATGTGATTTAACCAATTTGACCATTCCCTGACATTTTGTGGCAAATACTTTCTAAATGAATAATTAAAAGGTAAACATTTCCCATGTATTACTAAAAAGAGATGTAAAACCAACCACATAATTAATTTATATACCACTTAGATTTATCGAAGGATTTGAATTATTGAAGTTAATGCATTACAAATAGTCATATCTTAGATGGATAGTGAATTCAAGGCGTGAGAAAAATACCAAGGTTCCCTTGGGTACTTTCAAATGAGGGTTACATTCCTCTAGGCCTGTAGAATTTTTTTTCTGGTTTTCTAAAAGCATTTGGGAGTTCAGCAGCAATGATATCTGAGGCTGGATCCCTCCTGTTTATCCAGTGAAAAAGCCCTATTTGGACATAAATCCTTATCAGTGAGGTCTCCATTTTTCAGATGTTCTTGAAGATTTAGTACCTAATTGGTACCTGAGTTTGTGAACAATCTTTGGAATGCTAATTAGCTAGAGTGCAGAAGCCCAACTAGTGGACAATCTTTCCTATATTCCTGAAGGGTCTTTGAGGCAACTCACCTTTGGCACATTTCCAAGAGTATGATTAGCTTTCAATGTAGGCTGCTGTTGTCTGAGGGGAAACTTATGATAGCTTGGTTCTCATAATTAACCTAAAGATGATATATGGTCAATGACACTGGAAGGGGATAGTTATTGCTGGATATGCAGTTTGCTAAACTCAGATACCTAATAAGTATCCTTAGAATGACTTTGCCAGAAAGTATTGTTATTTTCAAGTGTGGGGGAAGGAGCAAGCATTTTGGATTTTTAGCAAGCATTTTTCTACTTTTACAGGTAGAGGAAAGGAAAAAAAGATACTGCTGCATTTTTTGCAAGGAACTATGGGACTATAAGCAGAAAGACTTTTTTGAACACCATCTCCTAAGTTGTTATCCTTTGTAGGAACATTTCATCATTTTCTTCAAAGAAAACTATTAATATGCAAACAAAAAATCATGCTCATGATAAACATTTCTTCTACTTAAGAAAGGAATTTCCACAAAAGGGGTTAGTGTATATAGTTTCACTATATAATGAGAATAATTTGAAGTTAGTATGGAAGAAACAGATTAGACAACACCTATTACCATATACCAAGGTAAGATCCAAATAGATATAGGATTTAGACATAAAAAACAATATTATAAGCAAACTAGAAGATCAAGGAGTGGTTTAGCAGCAGGAACCACATTGACTTGATCCATCTTTTACTCTAACCTCTACAGACAGAAATGGATATATTTGCAGAACTTGGAGCCAGGAGGTAGGACACAGAGGACGTATTAAGGCAATGATCAATGAATAATGGGCAGGTATGACATCCTCTGGTGTTCTAGCCATGTTTCCAGTATATGTGAGTGAAAAGAAGTTTTACCTTAATAAGACAGTAGAAATAAATTGGTTAACTTAGCATGGCTGGCTCCAGTTTTTAAAATAATGTTTTTCCCCAATTACATGTAAAAATAATTTTAATGTTTTTTTAAATAAATTTTGAATTTCAATTTCTTCCCTACATTTTAAGTTTCCATTTTGCAATGGAGTTGTTTGTCACTATTATTTTTTCACTATTTTCACTAATTTTTCACTAATAATTACTTTTGTGCTATGATATAGTAAACAACATGTGTGTGCTTTTAAACAACTATTAAAATATATGTAGACCCTCTGATAAGATGGATTGTCAATGAAAAAATATTATAAACAACTTTATCAGTGCCTTGTACAATAAACTACTTAGCAAATTATATTTTAATGAAATTAGAAACACCCATAGCTAAACACTGTAAGAAATTCACTGGAACAGTCAAAATTCTAAAAAAATTACTTTAATGAATTAGAAAAAGTTGTAAGTACATTCATATGAAGAAATAAAAAGTCAAGAATTTCCAGGGATTCAATGAAAAAAAGTGCAAAAGAAGGTGACTTAGTCCTACCAGATCTAAAATTTTATTATAAAACATTAGTCATCAAAATTGTCTGGTACTGGCTAAGAAACAGAGTGATGGACCAGTGGAATAGAGTAGGTGCAATAGCAGGAAATGATTATAGTAATCTGCTGTTTGATAAACCCGAAGCGTCCAGCTATTGGGATTAAAACTCTCTCTTCAATGAAAACTGCTGGGAAAATTAGAAGTTAGTATGGAAGAAACTTAGATTAGACCAACACCTCACACTCTTTACCAAGATAAGATCCAAATGGTTACAGGACTTAGACATAAAAAAACAATACTATAAGCAAACTAGATCAAGGACTAGTTTACCTGTCAGATCTATAGAAAGAGAAGCAGTTTATGACTAAGGAAGAGATGGAGAACATCACTAAAAACAAACTAGATGATTTTGATTACATTAAATTAAAAAGCTTTTGCGCAGACAAAACCACTGTAACCGAGATCAAAAGAAATATAGTAAACTGGGAAACAATCTTTACAACTAGTATTTCTGACAAAGGACTCATTTCTAAAATATACAGAGAATTGAGTCAAATTTTCAAAAAAAGCCATTCCCCAACTGACAAATGGTCAAAGGATATGCAAAGGCAATTTACAGATGAGATCAAAACAATTCATAGTCATATGAAAAATTGCTCTAAATCATTACTTATTAGAAAAATGGAAATTAAAGCATCTCTGAGGTACCACCTCACACTTCTCAGACTGGGCAATATGACCAAAAAGGACTATGATCATTGCTGGAAGGGTTGTGGGAAATCTGGGACACTAATACATTGTTGGTAGAGCTGTGAACTCATCCAGCCTTTCCAGTCCGGAACTAAACCCAAAGGGCAACAAAAATGTGCATACCCTTTGATCCAGCAATACCACTATTGGATCTATATCTTGAAGAGATGATGAAAAAGGGTAAAAACATCGCTTGTACAAAAATATTCATAGTGGCCCTGTTTGTGGTGGCAAAGAATTGGAAAGCAAGTAAATATCCTTCATTTGGGGAATGGCTAAAGAAACTGTGGTATATGTATGTCATGGAACACTATTGTTCTATTAGAAACCAGGAAGGATGGGAATTCAGGGAAGCATGGAAGAATTTGCATGAACTGATGTTGAGCAAGATGAGCAGAACCAGAACATTGTACACCTTATCAGCAACATGGGGGTGATGATCAACCTTGATGGACTTGCTCATTCCATCAGTGCAACAATCAGGGACAAATTGAGACTATCTGCAATGGAGAATACCATCTGTATCCAGAGAAAGAACTGTGGAGTTTGAACAAAGACCAAGGACTATTACCTTTAATTTAGGGAAAAAAAATCCTGGTATCTTATTATCTGATCTTGTTATCTCTTATACTTTATGCTTCTTCCTTAAGGATATGATTTCTCTCTCATCATATTCAATTTGGATCAATGTATACCATGGAAACAATGTAAAGACTGGCAAATTGCCTTCTGTGGGGGGGTTTAGGGGAAGGGAAGTAAGATTAGAGGAAAAACTGTAAAACTCAAAAATAAATAAAATCTTTAAAAAATGCTAGTTAGGAAGGGTGTGGGGGACAGGGGAGGGAATATTGAAAATGTCTGTTTAAAGTATCTGTTCAAAAAAAGGAATTAAATGCTCAAAAATGTTTTTTACATATGAAAAAAAAAAAGAAATTCACTGGAGGCCCCAGCGTCATCTTGTTCCTGGGTGAGGTATTCTCCATACTGGAGACTCAAGCATCTCAAGTTCAATTGAGAGCAGAACTGATTAACAGAGACCTGCTGATTGACCACTTCAGAGGGAGACATAGGCCTCTGACTGGACAGAAAGGGAATTTTGCCATGTGCATCAGTATGAGACACTTATAGGAAACTACATGAAAGCAGTTTGGTGGTTTGTTTTTAGAGGGACTGATGTTTGTATTATTTGCAAATATTGAGTAATTAAGTTGGATTACATGCACTGAGAAGATGGTTTAATGGTGATACTATTGAACTAGTTAAAGTTAAAAATACAAGATGGCAAATTAATTTTTTTCCTTTAGGTTTTTGCAAGGCAATGGGGTTAAGTGGTTTGCTCAAGGCCACACAGCTAGGTAATTATTAAATGTCTGAGGTCGGATTTGAACTCAGGTACTCCTGACTCCAGGGCTGGTGCTCTATCCACTATGCAACCTAGCAACCCCTGCAAGTTAATTTTAAATGTGTTCCTGTACGTTTATTGTCATATGATAGTGTGGTAGTAGAGTACTACACTTGGAGTCAGGAAGACCTAAGTTCAAATCTACAGGCAAATGCTTCCTGTGTGATCCTTAGAGTGTCACTTATCTCAACTTTGCTGATTTTCCTCTACTATAAATGAGGGGGTTATCCTTGATGGTTTCTGAGAGACTTTGCAGCTCTAAATCTATGAATTTACCATTTACACAAGCTTGGAATGTTCTTCCTCTTGACTTCTACCTCTTCCTGAACTTACTTTCATTTAAGGTTTTAATTTATATTAAAGTTCAAACTCTATGGAGTTTGCCTTGAAAATCAGTTGACAATGCTCACTCCCTATCCAAATAAGCTTCTCTTTATTTGTTGTTGTTGTTTAGTCATGTCCAGTTTTTCTGGACCCCATTTGGGGATTTCTTGTCAAAGATATGAGAAGTAGTTTGCTATTTTCTTCTTCAGTTCATTTTACAGATGAGGAAATGTGGGCAAACAGGATTAAGTGAATTGTCCAGCTGGTAAGTCTGAGGCTGGATTTGAACTCATGAAAATGAGTATTCCTGGCTTCAGGTCTGGCACTTTATCCATTATACCACCTAGTGACCTTTTATTTATCTCTGTGTATACTGAAATTCTCCTAGCTGCTTGAGGATAGAAACAACTCTATATGTGAATATTCTGTGTGGCATCACCTGCACCAATTTAGCACATTTTTTTGCTCTCTTTCTCTAAATACAATTTTTGCTCAATTTAATTGAATGGAATTTTATTAAGTTAAAATTCTGAGAAGAGCTAGTTTGTTCCAGGAGTTCTTCTTTGACTTCTATTGGTCACTGATTATTGCCTAATCCTTCTTTTACTTAAAAGGAAAGATCTTTCAGACACTAGCACCTAAGTTCTTCTCCAAACACTATTACCACCTTTGTAAGATATCATCAGTATATGTCGATCTCCTAAATTCTATGAGTGGAAGACAGGACAAAAAATAGAAAATTTGGCTTATAAACTTCAGGATAAAAGCAAAAACAAAAAACTTTTGGTAATTGGGATGGGTGCCTGAATTGCCTAGCAGGATCTCTCTTAAGGCAACTTTAGTCTATTCTGACTGGATTGTGGGGAATTGATCAAACTGAGGAACTAGAATATATAGTGATATCAGGGATCAGGCAGGATGTACCACTAAATCCTTCAGAGTACATCTTAGCTTTTGCTTTCTCTCTCTTCACATGTACTCACTTGTATTGCCCCCTTTGTAGCCCTTTATCTTTAGTTCAATCTGTATCTTTAGCTCAAGTCAGAGCTGGTGGCTGAGAGTGTAAGAGGGTGAAAAGGGTAAGAGTGGAATCCTGCAAGAGTAGGGACTTCTGTGATTGCTCAATTAAGAAAGTTTGGTATTTGAAAATAAGAGCTATGATAATGTCACTCTCCTAAGCACTGGTCAGACCATAGTTTAGTCTTGACCACTCCATTTTAGGACAATCATTGGCAAAGTAGAGTAGGTCTAGAGGAAGATAGTTGGTAATATACAATGGGAGAAGACCAAAGGCTATGCCATATCATGATCAGATTAGGGGACTGAGGATGTTTGCCTGGAGAAGAGAATGTACATAGTAGGTGCTTTAAAAAATTCTAGTTTTCTTCCTTTTCATTCTTGGAGAGTTGAATGTTAGAACTGAAAGGGATCTTAGAACATAGAAAATGGAATATTAAAATTAAAAAGCTAATCTAGTCAAATTCTCTCCTTTTATAGATGAGGAGAAAGAAGCACAGAAAACCCCAAGTGGTTTTTCTAACACCACAAAGGTAGTTCATAGTTCAGTAGTATTAGAACCTTGGTTCAGTGATCTTTCCCCTGAGATCTTCTCAGGCTTATCATTTTTGTGTGAGAATTATGAAGAAAGCATAGCTAGGTAGAAGTCCCATGTCTGTCTAGGTCAACCTGGAGACCAATGATTCTAAAACCATTTGGCCTCAGTTTCTCCATGCTGAGATAAGTAAAATAAAAATATTAAAACTATTGAGTAACTTAAAGTACTTTTGTTTATACATATTCAATCTATTGATAATTACTGCATTAGAAATTAAAATAGATAAAATTTTAAAATATTCATTCCCTAAAATAATAAACTATCATATGTTAACATAAATAAATTTTAATGAAGAATAGCTATATTTTTCAATGCAAAAACATGTAATGAGAAGAATGGAATTATTTAACATATTTTTGCAAATTAGTAATGTCTGGCTTAATAGAAGACAGTTGGATTCTCATATCTACTTCTGCATTCAATTTGTTGTGATCTATTGTTGCAGAAAATCTGTCTTTATTAGTTGGAAAAGGAAACATTTTAAAAAAGCAAATAATGCTTTAGTAGTATTATAAAATTAGTTTTGACCTCATGGATCCCTTGGTCTTGGGGATACTCAAGGGTCTTGAGACCACAGTTTGATAAATACTGCTAGAGATAAAGATTTATCTCAGTTTTCTCATTTGTAAAATGGGACTAATAATAGAACCTAACTTACTGAGTTATTGTGGGAATAACTGAGATATTTAGATAGTTCTTCAACCCTAAAACACTATATAAATACGTGCTATTATAGGTTACAACACTAACTACATACTCTACAATCCAGTCCAACTGTGCTGCTTGCTAACTCATATATACATGCAACACTTTTCCTTTTTCTTTTCTTTTTTAAAACTCTTTTTGTTGTTGTTGTTGTTTTATTTTATATATTTTATTTATTTGTTTTCATACATTTGTACATGCATATTTCCAAGTTACAAAGTTTCCACCCTCCCTTCCCATACCCCTCCCCTCAGTTGGGGACAGACAAGTTAGCATTTTACATACATATTTTGTTAAACATATTTTCAAATTAGTAAATTTTGGCATGAAGAATTAGGATTAAGGGAAAGAGATACATAAGATATAATTTTTATAAAGTGTACATCAGATTTGGTAGGGGTGTTTTTTTTCTGTATGTTTTGTTTTGTTTTGTTTTGCTTTGCTTCCTTTGGTTGGAGATAATATAGCCCACAATCTGTCAAATACAGTTGTCCTAGCTCTCTGGACTGCCAAGAGGGGTTGCTTCCATCAAGGTTATTCATCTCATAATGTTGATGTGTAAACTGTTCTCTTGGCTATACTCCCTTTGCTCAGCATCAGATCCTGTAAGTCATTTCATACTTCTCTAGAGTCTGACCATTTATTGTTTCTTATAGAAGAATAATATTCCATAGTATTCATGTACCATAACTTGTTTAACCATTCCCCAATTGACGGGCATCCCCTCAGTTTCCAATTCTGTGCTACTTTTACAAAAAGAGCAGCTATGAATATTTTGGAACATGTAGAACTTTTCCCATTTTTTACAATTTCTTCTGGATATAGTCCTAGAATTGGAATTGCTAGGTCAAAGGGTATAAACAGTTTTATTGCTTTTTGGGCATAGTTCCATATTGCTCTCCAGAAAGGTTGGATCTGTTCATAATTTCACCAGCAATGTATCAATATCCCAATCCTCCCACAAACTCTAGAACACTGATCATCTTCCCTGTTTCTCATCTGGGCTAATCTAATAGGTGTGAGATGATACCTCATTGTTGTTTTAATTTGCATGTCTCTAATCAATAGTGATTTGGACGATTTTTTCATATGCTTATATATATATATATATATATATATATATATATATATATATATATAGCTTTAATTTCTTCATTTGAAAACTGTCTGTTCATATCATCAATTGGGAAATGACTTGTGATCTTATAAATTTGATGCAATTCTCTATATATTTTAGAAATGAGACCTTTATCAGAAGTCTTGGTTGTGAAGATTGTTTCCCAGCTTTCTGCTTTTCTCCTAATTTTGGCAGCATTGATTTTATTAGTGCAAAAACTTTTAAATTTAATATAGTCAAAATCATTTAATTTTGCAGTTTATAACATGCTCTAATTTTTGGGGTCATAAATTTATTCCTTTTCCATAGATCAGATAGATATATTTTTGGACTATTAATTTATCTGTGGTATCACTCTTTATGTCTAAATCCTGTACCCATTTTGGCCTTATTTTGGTATAGGGTGTGAGATGTGGATCTATGCCTAGTTTTTGCCATATTTTCCAGTTTTCCCAACAATTTCTGTCAAATAGTGAGTTCTTATCCAAGAGGCTGATGTCTTTGAGTTTGTCAAGTAGTAGATTGCTGTAGTTATTTACTGCATTTTCTTTTAAACCTATCTAATCCACTGATCCAATACTCTATTTTTTAACCAGTACCAGGCAGTTTTGATGACTGCTGCTTTATAGTATAGTTTTAGATCTGGTAGAGCTAGGCTACCTTCCTTTACATTTTTTTCCCACCAGTTCCCTGGCTATTCTTGCCCTTTTGTTACTCCAGATGAATTTGTTGCTATTTTTTCTAGCTTGGTAAAGTATTTATTTCGTAGTTTGATTGGTATGGCACTGAATAAGTAATTTAATTTGGTTAGAATTGACTTTTTTATTATATTAGCTTGACCAAACCATGAGCATTTGACATTTTTCCAATTATTTAGAACTGATTTTATTTGGGTGAAGAAAGCTTTATAATTGTGTTCATACAATTTCTGGGTTTGTCTTGGGAAGTACATTCCCAAGTATTTAATGTTATCTACAGTTATTTTAAATATAATTTTTCTTTCTTGTTCTTGGGCTTTGTTATTCATATATAGAAATACTGATGATTTATGTGGGTTTATTTTATATATCATGCTATTTTGCTGAATTTGTTAATTATTTCAAGGAGTTTTTTAGCTGATTTTCTTGGGTTCTCTATGTATACCATCATATCATCTGCAGAGTGAAAGCTTTGCTTCCTCTTTGCCTATTCTGATGCCTTCAATTTCTTTTTCTTCTCTTTTTGATACTGCTAGCATTTTTAATACTATATTGAATAGTAATGGTGATAATGGGCAGCCTTGTTTCACCCCTGAATTATTGGAAATGCTCTGTTTATTCCCATTAAATATTATATTTGTTGATGGTTTTAGACAGATATTATTTATTATTTTAAGGAAAACTCCATTTGTTCCTATACTTTCTAGTGTTTTTTAATAGGAATAGATGTTGTATTTTATCAAAGGCTTTTTCAGCATCTGTTGAAATAATCAGATGATTTCTGTTGGCTTTGTTTGATATGTTTAATCATGTTGAGTATTTTCTTAATGTTGAACCATCTTTGTCTGCCTGGTATAAATCCAACCTGATCATGATGTGTTAACCTAATAATAACTTGCTGTAGTCTCATTGCTAAAATTTTATTTAAGATTTTTACATCAATATTCATTAGGGAGATTGGTCTATAATTTTCGTTGTCTGTTTTGGTTCTTCCTGGTTTAGGTATCAGCACCATGTTGGTGTCATAAAAGGAGTCTGGTAGAACTCCTTCCTTTCCTAATTTTTAAAATAGTTTATGTAGAATAGGAATTAATTGTTCCTTAAATGTTTGATAGAATTCACTTGTAAATCCATTTAGACCTGGAGACTTTTTCTTAGGGAGTTTATTGTTGGTTTCTTCAATTTCTTCATTTTCTTTTCTGTTAATCTGGGCAGTTTGTGTTTTTTGTAAATATTCATCAATTTCACTCAAGTTGTTCAATTTATTGGCATACAATTTGGCAAAGTAGCTCTGAATTATCTCTTTAATTTCTTCCTCATTGGTAGTTAGTTCACCCTTTTCATTTTTGATACTGGTTATTTGGTTATCTTCTCTCTTTTTAAAAATCAGATTAACAACAGGTTTGTCTATTTCATTAGCTTTTTCATAAAACCAACTCTTAGATTTATTTATTTATAAGATCAATGGTTTTTTTGCTTTCTATTTTATTAATCTCTCCCTTGATTTTCAGAATTTATAGTTTGGTATTTAATTGGGGATGTTTAATTTGTTCTTTTTTCTAGCTTTTTTAGTTGCATATCCAATTCATTGATCTCCTCTTTCTCTATTTTATTCATATAGGCAGTTAGAGATATAAAGTTTCCCTTCAAAACTGCCTTGGCTGCATCCCATAAATTCTGGTATAATGTCTCATTATTATCTTTTCTTGGATACAGTTATCGATTATTTCTATGTTTTGCTGTTTGATCCAAACTTTATTTAAGATAAAGTTATTTAATTTCCAATTAGTTCTTGGTTTATCTTTCCCTGACCCTTTGTTACATGTAATTTTTACTGTATCATGATCTGAGAAGTGTGTATTTATTATTTCTGCCTTTTTGAATTTGATTTTAAGATTTTTGTGACCTAGTACATGGTCAGTTTTGATGAAGGTGCCATGTACTGCCGAGAAAAAGGTATATTCTTTTCTGATTCCCCATTAAGTTTTTCTCCAGAGGTTGATCATATCTAAGTTTTCTAAGACTCCATTCACTTTCTTAACTTCCTTCTTATTTATTTTGTTAGATTTTTGTTAGATTTATCAAGTTCTGAGAGAGGGAGGTTGAAGTCTCCCATTATTAAAACTTTGCTAGGGGCAGCTAGGTGGCGTAGTGGATAAAGCACCAGCCCTGGAGTCAGGAGTACCTGGGTTCAAATTCGGTCTCAGACACTTAATAATTACCTAGTTGTGTGGCCTTGGGCAAGCCACTTAACCCCATTTGCCTTGCAAAAACCTAAAAAAAAAATTTTGCTGTCTATTTCTCCTTGTAATTCACTCAGCTTTTCCTCTAGGAATCTGGAAGCTATACCACTAGGTACATACATGTTTAATAATGATATAGCTTCATTACCAATGGTGCCTTTTAAGAAGATGTAATTTCCTTCCTTATTCCTTTTAATGAGATTGATTTTTGCTTTTACTTTGTCTGAGATTAGAATTGCTACCCCAGATTTTTTTACTTCAGCTGAGGCATAATATATTTTGCTCCACCCTTTTACCTTTACCCAGTGTGTATCTTTCTGCTTCAAATGTTTTTCTTTTTTTTTCTTTACTTTTTTTTGGCAAGGCAGTGGGGTTAAGTGACTTGCCCAAGGTCACACAGCTAAACAATTATTAAGTGTGCCTGAGGATGGATTTGAACTCAGTTCCTCCTGACTCCAGGGCCAGTGCTCTTATCCATTGCACCTGTGTTTCTTGTACACAACATATTGTAGGATTCTGGTTTTTAATCCATTCTTCTCTCCATTTCTCTTTTATGGGACATTTCATCCCAATCACATTTACATTTAAGATGACTAATTCTGTATTCCCCTCCATGCTATCTTTCTCCATTTATATTTTTCTCTTTCCTTTTCTCTTATTCCTCCTCACCAAAATTTTACTAACTTTCCCCATTGATTTATCTTTTAAAACTTTAAATTTCAGTTTATTTTCACTTATATTTTCCCCTCCCTTTTATCAGTCCCTTCTTTCCTTATCTTCCCCTTTCCCAGTCTCCCCCTTTCCTGTAGATTAAGTTAGATTTTTAAACCCAAGTGGGAATGTATTTTATTCCCTCACTGGGCTAAATCTATTGAATAGGATTTACACAGCATTCACTTTCTCTCTTCTTACCCTCTAAAATCACAAATCTTTATGCCTCTTCCCTTGGTGCTCTAAGATTATTTGTCAGGTATCATTAATCACAGTTCTTAATTGCTTGATAAACTCCTATTGTTATCAAGATATCATCACAGATTGTTCAATTGATTGTTTGATAAGCAGCATTGACTCAAATCGTATCAAATTATAATTATATTCATTTTTTACCTTACCCCCTTTTCAAGTATCTTTCAAGTACACACAATCCTCTTCACAAGCCAAAGTATCCTCCAAAGCCATATCATTTCTTGAATAATTTGTTCCCTTCCTCCCTGGCCGATTCTCCCCCCCCCCCCCCCCCCACTGAAGGTACTTAACACCTTGAAAGTGAACCAAGACCCTTTGTCTGTCCCACTTTACCCTCCCCCCACAATAGTACTTAACCCTTTGTTAAGTGAAGCATTCTGATCTAATTAATTGAAAGTATCTTGAAGATCTCTAAGTACTGGGAGGTACTGGAGGTCTCACTGAGAACTTTACAAATGATTGTCAGTAATAGAGACACTGTCTCAGGTCCTTGCAGTTTATGATAGCCTCATTAGACAAGGTGCTTAGCACTTTGTGATTAAAACCAGTCAGAGTATAAGGAAATATTTAAGTTAAAGTTGACACACCTGCTTTTTTTTCAGGACTTTTAAATCTCAAACATAGTGATGTACTCTTGGACAACCACTTTAATTGAGAGACAAGACCCACTTAAATCTATATCCCTTAGGTTCATTCTCTTCAATTATATTCTGCCCTCTAATTATCCTTAGAGAAGTAAAGTTCTAATGAGTTAAAAATTGTTTTATCTTTCCTTTTGGGGATTGACATTTGTTTAAAACAGTTTTTTTCCTAGTCCCCTTTTTCGTTTACCTTTTTTATGTAACTCTTCAGTCTTGTATTTGGCAATTGAATTCTCTGTTCCAATTTATAACAAATTATTATGAAAGGAAAATGTGATTCTCATTTACTTAACCTTTTTAGAAGATTGTATTTGTCAATGCAAATTTACTCAAGTTGTTGTGCTTCATTTGTTTCATATACCAATAGATATGTCCATACTCCTTCCCTTGCTTTGATCAGAGTGCCCTCTAGATAGCATTGTCTGCTAATGACACCATCATCTAAATGCTCTCTTGGCTTACCAGTTTTCAGTTAATTGTCATGACTGTAAGAATGTAGAATTGTAAGGGATCCCAGAAATCATCTTGTAGACCTTTATTTTACTGAGGAGAATTGAGGTTATGTTAACACTTCTCTTTTGTATTTCATTGGACATCCATCTTTCCCCCTGACAATATATACTGAATTTTGCAGGGTAGTACATTCTGGGTTGTAATCCCTGGTCCTTAGCTCTCCAAGATATGTTATTCCAGTTTTTCCAATCCTTAAAAATGTTGAGGCTGATAGGTCCTGTCTGTGTTCCCTTTGTATTTGAATTGTTTCCTTTTTTTGCTATTTGCAATATTCTCTTTTTTTATTCGAGGGTTCTGGCATTTAGCTATTACAGCCCTTGGAGTTTTTATCCTGGGGTCTCTTTCTAGAGGGGTTCTGTGGATTCTTCCAAGTTATATTGTTATCTTGCTCTAGTATATTGGGGCAGTTTTCTCTTATAATTTCCTGCATGATGCTTTCCAGGTTCTTCTGTTGGTCCAGGTTTTCTAGCAGCCCAATTATTTGTATATTGTTTCTTCTGGATCAATTTTCCAGGTCATTCTTTTTCCCTAGAAGGTAATTTACATTTTCTTCAATTTTTCAGCCTTTTTTATTTTGTTTATTTTGTTTGATAGAATCTTATAGTCTTGTAGATTCATTGGTTTCTAAATGTTCAATTCTAATTTTTAGGATTTTATTTTCTTCAATTACCTTTTGTGTTTCCTTTTCAAAGGTGTTGAATTCTTTGGTCAACTTTTCACAATTTTCCTGCATGACTTTCATTTTCTTTTCCATTTCTCTTCTTCCTCTCCTTTGGTTTTTAGATTATTTTTTAAGCTCTTTAATGAGCTTTTATATTTGAGTCCAATTTATAGATTGTTTTAATACTTCTGTGAGTGATGTTTCACAGCTTTCTTCAGGCATGGCACTGCTGTCATCTTTATCTGTGAAGTATTTTTCTATAGTGAGTGCTCTTTTAGCTTTTTTTTGCTCATCTTTGTTGTTGTAGTTCTACTCCTGGGGTATTTTGCTGGGGCTGGGGTCTGATCTCTGGCTTGTTGTTGGTCAAGATATTGCCTATGTAGTCCAGGTCTTGCCTTTGCAGAGGTTCCCCCCCCCCCCCTTTATGTCCAGGTTCTGACTTAACAGAGCATTGTTCCTGACCCAGTCCTGTCTTTTATCCTGGTGTTTTGGGGGTTCAAATCCTCCTTGCTGGCTTGCTATCTAGCTGCTGGGACTTATTATTAAGCTGTCTGGATTGCACTGTGGCTAAAATCCTCCTGCTAGCTTCCCCCACTCTCTTGCCTCCTGGACTTTTTTCCCCCTTTTCCCCAAAGACACAGACCTTCAATGAAAATCCTCCACAATGTCTGCATTTGAAAACTTCTTTGAATCTTCTCTTTTTCTTGGTGGGATCTATAGTGTGAGGCTTCATGTATCTTTGATAGGGAAAGACTCAGGGAGCTTGTTAGCTTTGGGCCACCATCTTGGCTCTGACTGGGAAGTTCCCATGCCACACTTTTTTTTTTAAGGATTTTGCAAGGCAGATGGGGTTAAGTGGCTTGCCCAGGGCCACACAGCTAGGTAATTATTTAGTGTCTGAGATGGGATTTGAACCCAGGTACTCTTGACTCCAGGGCTGGTGCTTTATCCACTACACCACCTAGCTGCCCCTATGCCACACTCTTTCAACTGAGTACCTTCATTTATATTATTACTTAGAACTAAAATGTACTCTTGTTTAAAAACAACAGCAACAACAATAATGAATGTGTTGAATTCTTACTTATGCTGTAAAATCTACCTTGAAATGTTACCTTCTTTGGGTTGCCTTCTCTGATCTCCCCCAGTAAGTAATAATCTCTCTTACCATCCTCCATTCCCCCACCTCTTTTCCCCATAGTATAGAATAAGAGTCCTTTGCTTACCTTCCCCTGGGCATGGTTAGTTTATCAGTCCTGCTTTTGTGGCATCTAAACTTGTGCTTCTCTTTTCAGAGCCCAACCTGGGCGAAAAGCACAAACCCCTTAGCAAATTATCATGAAAGGAAAATGTGGTTCTCATTTACTTAACCTTTTTCGAAGATTGTATTTGTCAATGCAAATTTACTCAAGTTATTGTGCTTCATTTGCTTCATATACCAATAGATATGTCTATACTCCTTCCTTCCCTTGCCTTGGTCAAAGTGCCCTCTAGATAGCATTGTCTGCCATGCTCTTCCTGTCTGTTAATGACACCATCTAAATGTTCTCTTGGCTTACCAGTTTTCAGTCAATAGTCATGACTGTAAGAATGTAGAATTGTAAGGGATCTCAGAAATCATGTTGTAGAAGACCTTTATTTTATTGAGGATAATTGAGGTTATGTTAACACTTTTCTTTTGTCCAGTGAAAGATAAGTTGATGTCACTGGTAGAAATTAGAAAGGAAGCTTTTTTGTTATTGTTGAGTTGTGTCCAACTCTTCATGACCCTATTTGGAGTTTGTTTGGCAAAGGTACTAGAGTGGTTTGTCATTTCCTTCCCTAGCCAATTTTATAGATGAGAAAATTTAGGCAAACTTGCTCAAGATCACATAGCTAATATGTAATGGATTTGAGGCTGGATTTGAATTCAGGTTTTCCTGACTCCAGATCTGGAACTCTAACCACTGCATCATCAAGCTGGCCCAAGAAAGAAAACTAGCATTTATTGTCTGATGTGCTAAGCACTTTACAAATATCATCTCATTTTATTCTGAAAACAATCTGAGAGGTAGTTGTTTTTATTATCATCATTCACACATTATAGTTGAGGAAGCTGAGGCAGGTAGAGAAAGGTTTAGAAATGTCTGAAAAAGGATTTGAACTCAAGACCTCATGACTCCCTGACCAGAACTTTGTCCACTGAACTACCTGGCTGTTTTGTTGGATTGAGTTGACTTATTGTTTTAAGATGAGTGATTGCCCCTAACTACATTTTCTTTCAGCAGTCTAACTATATCAGTGAGGAAGCTACTAGTGATTTCATATTTTGTTTTTTTTTAATAGTTTCTGGAGAAATCAAAGAAATATTTCAAAAGTAACTCCATGATGCATAGCTACCAGCTGTTTTCCTCTTTTCTTCCAATTAGGTCATATCAAAAGGTGGAAAACACTGCCATGTGGATAGCAAAAGTCACCTCCCACCCTTAAACAACCCCACAAGATGCTCTGGGGAAGCAGCTGTAGCACACATCAATGTTCAATTTGGAGTGTGGGAGGAGAAGCAATTGCAGTCATACAATGGGGATGGTTTCTTGTAAGCTGATTGCCTCTCCCTGATTCCCCTTTACTAGACACTGGCCTATAAGAATCATTAGCGGGAATCCTTTTGTGCTGATGAACTGACATGGCTGCTTGTTATCACTTAAGTTTGTCAGATTTCTGCTAAGAAAAACATTTTTGGGTTCCCAGGAGAAACACTCATTTTCTAGACCACATGAATTGGGACTCTTTCTTCACTGTTGGGTTAATGCTTCTTATTTACTCATCTGGGTGAGTTAGTAGGTCTCTCTTAGACCTTGCCACTTTGGGTTTAGGTATATGAAACTGTTTCATTTGTGGGTTTTTGGAAGGAGATTTATTGGATTGTTTGGGAAACAGGAAGTAGTCTGAACTGGTCAAATTACAATAGTGGTTTGACCAGTTCAGACTATTTCCTGTTTCCTAGAAAATCATTCTTAACCCCATTGCCTTAAATAAAATAAAAAAAAATTACAATAGTGCTAATCAATGTTCATGAACACTAGACCAACTAGGCAAAATTAGCACTTGTATGACAGAGTAATTCTGAGGTTCTCTTGTCTCTACGTGTAGTTAGGTTCCCAGGGAAAAAAGTGTCTCAAGGGGGATGAATAACACATTATTTCTGTAGTAACTTGAAAATTTCTGCCCACAGCAATACAGATGAAGTCGGGAGAGAAAGAAGCAAATGAGTTTCTTGCATATAGTGAAAGGACAGGTAGAGGCAGGTTGTTCACATTGAACATTCAACAATTGCCTCTTCCCAAGTCAGAATGAACCATTGCCAACACAGCCCCTGGGTGGGAATGATACTGTAAAGTTCAAATCAACCTAATCGAATATGGATTAGGGTGGGGTATAGTGGCCAGGGAGAAGGAAGAATCAAAGTAGTACAGGGGGAAAAAAGGCTGAACTTAAAGTCATAGGACCTGAACTTAAAACCTGTCTGACCTTGGGCAAGCCATGAATTGTTCTGAGTCTCAGTTTTCCCATCTGTAAAATGGGGGCAAGATTGAACTAGATAACCTCTTTCCATTTTCTAGATCTATGAATTATGAACTTAATGAACATTAATGATAAGCAACACACACCTCTGTGACTGTGAGGATGAAAGTGTTCGTGACTAAGATGGCTAAATAATTTAGAAATGATCAAATGAATTGCTTGTGGGGAGTGGAAGGATAGCTTTTGAGGTGAGTTCTGCTTTGAACATGTTGATTTTCAAATGCTAACTTATTGAATTGGATTGAATTGTTATAGTGTAAAGAGCCCTAGGTTGAGAGGTGGCCAGAGAGAACTTGACCAGTTATTCCCCCTCAATCATCCTCAATTTCCTTATCTATAAAATAAGGGTATTTAACTAGATGATTTCTAAGGTCTTATGAAACCTCAGCATTATATGTTTGAATGTTCCATCAGGCTCTAACACTCTATGCTCTAAGATCTCTTTCAGTTCTGATAGTCTATATTTTGGGAATAAGTTCAGTTCCAGAAAGGTTTTTGCCTTCTTGCTATCTTTTTTTTTTTTTTTTTTACTAGAGCTGGCCTGTTTTTGGCACTGGAATGCTCAGGGAAATTGGCTCAGGGTTTCATAGCTTTAAAATTCAGGGTCTGATAATGATTTAAAAATATATATTTACTTATACATTTTGTTTTGATCCAACAGGTACCACCCATCAGTCAAAAAACCCCTCTCCCAAATACATTCCTTGAAAACAATTAAACAAAACTTATTAACAGAATGCTAATGACTCAGAGTATGTCACTTTGTGTTTTTATGGTTTACCAATTATTAATGGAATGGAAGTCTATGTGATTCAATTTTAAACATTGAGTACCACCATTATTACATCTTGCAATTTATTATCACAGAAATTACTTTTACTTCCAGGATCTTTTTCTTAGAAATGCTAATCCTCTGACTGTTCTGAAAGTATCCAGAATCATGCTGAATGCTATTTTTGTTGTCTTCATCCAATGAAGGAAAAACATCATCATTATCATCACTTTCTCCCTAGTCAGTGCCCTGAAGATCCAAGGCTGATCTGGAGGCAACCTTTGGGGTTGGCTCCCCATAAGTTGTGAGACTGGAGTTATATTTGTGCTTTCAAAATTAATTGCCCATCAAAGTTAAATACAGAAACGTTTTCAGTTTATTCATTTATTAAAGGGGGTATGTGAGAGGTGTAATAAATATTTGCACTACTAATTTCACAGTGAGTCAATCAATAAGCATTTTATAAAGTACTTACTGTTCCAAGTGCCATATAAAGCACGGGAAATTCATATACAAGAAATTAAATAATTTCTATTTTTGAGGAGCTTATATTGTAATGTATATTGTAATATATACATAATATAATGCATCATAATGTAACATATAATAATACATCAGATACATAACATATTCAGAATAAATATAAAGAGAATAAATACAGATTGTTAAATACAAGATATGGTAACTAAGGAGGCCATTAGGACTTGAGGGTATGAGGCAAATCCAATCCTGTCAAAACCTCTATGGCAAATGTAAGTCATTTCCGATGGTGACATCAAAAGTAAATCCTTATTTTATCAAGGAGAACTGGATGTTTCAAACAATTCTATCCTCATTGCTTTATAGGTTCTTTATTCAGAAGAGCAAAGGAATGCTGAGGAGACTTGGAGGGATTTATACCTTTTTATTGTACAGCTTTGGTGGCAGGAGGCTGCAGGTTCAAGTCTACACACAAATCTATCTGCAGAGCCCAAGTTTGCTCATCAGTTCCCCAGGTTCCTAGTCTGCTTCTTCCCCTTGTCCAATCTGCTCCATGTCCATCTTTTCCTGCTGTCTGCTCTACCCAACAGAAAACTTGTCAGTGTGTCTTCAAGCTGATGTCTGCAAGCGTGATCTACCCCCTATCCTGGACCTAGAACAAAGCCAGCATCATGCCAAAACTGAGACTTACATAGTATCATAAACTATAAACAAGGTGTGTAACTGGCTACCATGACTCCATATAAGTACTGTACATCTGGCCTGATTGTATAGCCATGACTAGGTGAATGTCCAAATATGGGTCTTATCCAGTAGAGCTGGACCACTGTGATTAAGGGAAATTAATACTCACATCAAGGCCTTGCAGAGGGGATTAAAAAAAGACTTCATGGAGGTGATGTTTAAGCTGGATCTTGAAGAAAGAAGGATTCTGTAAAGAAGAGATGAGAAGGGATTGGTTTTCAGGTATAGAGGACAGTCAGTGCAAAGTCATAAGGAAAAGTGTATGGAGGCAGAAAGGATATGGCATGTTGTGAATATGGACCTGAATGAAGGCTAATTTGGTTTGATAGGAGAGTGCTGGAGAGGGAAAAATATACAATGAGTCTGCAAAGATAATTTGGGGCCAAGGTTATGAAGAGCTTTGAAAGCTAAATAGAGGAGTTTATGTTATATTTTAGAGGCAATAGGAAGTCAATGGAATTGATTGAGTATGGGTAGTGACATGGTTAGATCTGCACTTAAGGAAAATCACTTTGGCAGCAGTATGGAGGATGGGCCAAAGCAGGGAAAGACCTGAAGCCAGGAAAACAATTAGGATGCAATTGCAATAACTTAGGACAAAGGTGATAAGGGTTTGAACTACAGTGATAGCTGTGTTAATAGGAGAAGGAATTGAATTTGACAGATATTTTGGGGGTAGAAATGGTCAAATATGACAACTGATTGGATATGTGTGATGAGGAAGAGTAAAGAATAAAGGATAATACTAAGGTTTTGAACTTGATAAATTAGAAGAATGGTACCTTTGATAGAAATAGGAAAGTTTAGAAGAGGAAAAGGATTTTGGGGAAAAAAGAGAGTTTTGTTGTAGAGCTGAGTTCAAAATGTCTATGAGTCACCCAGTTTTAAATGGTCAATAGTTAATGGTGTAAGATTTAATCTCTGGGGAGATACTAGGGCTAATTACATTGTATAGATTTGGGAATTATTTACATAGATATGATAATCAAATTTAGGGGAATTGATGAGGTCACCAAGAAAGAAATTGCATGAAGAGAGGAATACAGGGAGATTAGTTTGATGAATGCTTCAGTAGAAAGAGAATTTTCAGGAACAGAGGGTGGTCATCAGTCATCAAATGCAATAGAAAGATTGGGAAAATATGAGAATCTGTTTAATCAAGAAATTTGTCAAGTAAGATAATTTGACAATTAAGGAAAATCAGATTTATCAATGAAAAGATCAGAGATTATTTTGGAGAGAATAGTTTAACTTGCTTGATGAAGTTGGAAACCAGATTTTTTTTAGGTTAGAGAAGTGACTATACAGAGAATAGACATATGAGAATAGACATAATTTTCTAGGTGTTTGGTTGAAAAGAGAGGAGAAATAATGTAAGGATGGTTTTAATAGACAGATTGAGGAGACAGTTCATACAACTATGTGACTTCTTCCAGTTGCCTTTAGCAGCAACATATTAGGAGCAGAGGGATAGGACAATGGAAATAAGACTGAGGTTTGGCAAAGGATGAAAGGTGATAGGGCAAAGGGTCAAGGGATTAAGAAATGGAGGGTATTATAGAATTGAATTGGCTAACTCTAGGTTCAGAGCAGGGGTAATAGCCTGAGAAAGCACTGAGGGCTAGAGGGATTGGAAGTCTTGATGGAATTAGAGAATGTCTTTAGGAGGGTGGAGTCTTAGGAAGAGATGGAATGATAGGAGGTCATAGTCAGATGTCAGAGTTTTTATTGAGGGAAGTGGAACATTTGGGGATAATGGTGATGCTCCAGAATGTGAATAAACTTCAGAGTCTGGGAAAGGCATCTTGCAGAAGATAGGTTTGAAGTTGAGTCTTGAAAGAAGCTAGGGACACCAGGAGGCAGAAGTGAAGAGGGAGAGCATTACAAACATGGGGCCACATGCAGGGCAAAGATATGATGCTGGGAGATGGAGTATTGTATGAAGAAGAGCAAGGAGATTGGACACTTTGTAATGTTTAAAGTACTATATAAAGTGAATTAGTATTGCTAATATTATTATTCAATATTTCTACAACTATTACAATCTTACTACAATTATTATTAAATATTATTATATAAAATGAATTAGTATTGTGATTATTATTAAATATTATTGCTAAATATTAAAAGATCAAATATTTTAAGAATTTAAGAAATATGGGGATAACTATTATGCTAGGATATCTCAACAAAACAGAATCAAATAACAATATACATCATTTACGATAACTAATTAAATGAACATTATTTCAGATGACAACAAAGTTTAGAGCAAAAGCATTGAACTGATTGGCTAACTTAAAAAAGTACTCACTCATCCTTTCTTTTCCTGATTGGATAAACACTGAAGCATAAGGTTTCATAAACAGTTATCTGTAGTCACTTTTTAATGATACTTGTTATTGTTTTGGGGGTTGAACTGGTGAATATTGCTGCAGTTTTGTGTTTATATGTCAAATAAAAAATTAGTCAATAAAAATAAATTTGCCAAATGACATGACACTCTATTTCCAAAAAAGCTTATGCATTTTTTAAAGCTGTTTGTGTCTAATCATAGCCTTCTTTCGGGTGGGACAGCAGAGAAGGGAAGAAAAAAAAATTATATGATAATTTTATTATATATTTAAAAGGGATAGAAAATTTTTCATAATAGATTTGCAGTTTTATGTGCAATTAGTTTTTTTACTATGCTATGTTATGTAAATGCTTGCTTTATTTTATATATTTAAAAGGAAAAATATGTAAATTTTAAAAAATTAAAAAGAAAAAATAACTTCCATTAACAGAGCGCCACAAGGTTTTTGAAGCTTTTTACAAGGACCCCATTTAATGTTCATAACAATATTGGGAAGTAGATGTTGTTATTATTATTCCCTTTTTATAGATGAGAAAACTGAGACAGGCAGAGGTTAAATGACTTGTCTAGGGTCACATATCTAGTATGATTTAAACTCTGGTTTTTCTGACTCCAAGTCCAGTTCTCTATCCAATGCACCACCTTGTATAATTACAAATGTAACATCTTGAAAAAGGGAGTTGATATTTCCCATATTTCTTTGAATTTTTTATATTTGGCATTCCTCATTGTAGTTGTATAACAATACAACAACAATAGCAGCAGCAGCAACGACAAAAATAACAAACTTTTTATAGTGCTTTATGGTTTATAAAGGTCTTTACATTCTCTCATTTGAACCTCATAACAATTCTGTGAAGCAGATTCTCTGCTCTGATAATAATGTTTTTGGAGGGTTGTGTTTAGTTTGGGGCACTACATTTTGAGTGATTGCTTTAGTAAAGCAAGAAGGGATCGGGGGATCCAGATATTCTAAACTATGCCCTGAAAGAACTGTGCTTAGCCTTGAGAAGAGAACACTTGAGGCTGTGTTAACTGTTCTTAAGTATTTGAAAAGAAAAAGGGATTAGAGATATTCAGAGGGTTGTACTAGAACCAAAAGCTTGAAATGACAGAGGCAGATTTTGATCCATTATTAGAAAGAATTTGAGCTAAAATAGAATAGGCTACCTTATGAGGTAGTCAGTCCTTTGCCTCCAGAGGTCTTCAGGTGAAGATGGACTGACTTGTTGCAAATTCTGTCTTGGGAGTTTGGTTCATGCTTCTGGTAAGGGCAGAACTTGACTTCTGAATATTAAAATAACAAATATTTTAAAAATTCAAGAAATCTGGGAAGAAGTATTATGCTATGATATGACAAAGCTGAATCAAAATAACAATATACATTATTTACTATAACTAACCAATCTTCTAGTCTAGAATGTAGAACTAAAAAATGTCTTAAAAGATCCTTTAGCTTCACCTCCTCATTTTACTCATGGGAAAATTGAGGCACTGAGAGGGTAGAGTGATATGTTTCAAATAATGTAGCAATAAATAAATCTATTCAATTATGGGATTAGAATATATGACTTCCAGGGTCCCTTTCCACTCTAAAATTCAAGTCACTTAACCCTATTTGCCTTAGTTTCTTCATCTGTAAAATGAGCTGGAAAAGGAAATGACTAACCACTCCTGGAGCTGGAAAAGGAAATGACAAACCACTCCTGACTCTTTGCCAAGAAAATACCAATGGGATCACAGAGCTAGATATGACTGAAATGCCTGAACAACAAACAATAAAAATAACCCTTGTGTATTACAGCAAGCAAGCAAGATGAAAAAAAGATTCAGGTTTTCTAGTAGATTATGAACTTAAAATGAGCCAGTGGTGTGGCACAGCTGCAAAAAATTAGAAGACATTAAGGTTACACCGTTCATTAGTGTCCAGGCTAGTACTGAAATTTAGGTCTCCTAATTCTCAATTTGATGTCTTTTCTATCATACTGTCCTCCCTCCCATTACACCAGGTAGCTATCCAGATAGGATGCCAGTTTGGTATTGAGAAAAGTGTTGGTGGGAGTTGGAGAAAGTGAGGGATCCTGACAACCAGGCGAACAACAACTAGGGACAACAATTAGCATCAGATCTAGCAAGTAGTGGGTGTCTTGGAAGTCCCATGGTAGTCTGTTAGACAATAAATGGGGATTCATATGAGAAGCCAGATGGCATCAGAGAGCTTTGACAATAGGAGTCAGATGCCAGTCTGGTGCCTAGGAGGGGGTCTAGGATTCAGGAATAGAATTCCAATCCTTGGGAGGGTTGATGTGGAGAGGTCCTGGTACTGAAGGGACAAAGTAAGGACTAAACTTCAAGATCTTGGTTTAGAACCAATAAGGAACAGTACTTCAAGGTCAAAACCTGGCTAACATCAAGCTAGCTATGTTGCAGATTCCCTGAGCCATGTATTCAGAATTGTCACTAATGGAAAAGTCACCAGATATGGAATTGAAAGACATGGATTTGCATCCTGGACCTATATTAACCCAGATGATTATAAGCAACTCAAACCATTCACTCTTCTGGTCCTCAGCAAAATAGGAATAATACTTATATTACCTATTTCATAGGGACCCGATGAGGAAATACTTTGTACCCATCCAAGAACTGTGTGAATGTGAGCTTTTATTATTTTCTTGCCCAGACAGACAATCTTGGCAGAAGAAAGTACTGTTGGAAAATGCCAAAACATGGGGGCTAAACAGCTGGCACTATTACAATGTATTATTTATATATTTATGTTCCAAAAGGTTTAAAAGATTGTTGGCTGTTGGGTGGGAAGCATGGAAACAACTACCAGAGGACTGCTGCCTCCCTCTTTCCCCTGCACTACACTCATTTCCAACCTCCTTACTGCTGCTTCATTTAAGTGGCCTGGGGCCTAATCCTCTATTCTAGAATGTAAGATTAGAAGATACCTCAAAAATGTATAGCTTCCTCTCCTCATTTTATTCATGGGGTATAACTGAGGCACACAGAGGATAAAATGACTTGCCTCAAAGAATGTTGTAATAAATAAAAGATAGGGGATTTATACCCAGTACTGCTAACTACAGACCCAGTATTCTTTTCTTTCCCCACTTATACCATGCTAGTCCCATATCACTCTGCCAATGCTTAACAAAGGGAGAAAAGTCATGGCAGGGCAGAGTAAATGTCCTTTCTTTTGGGTCTACTGCCTAATTTCCTTTCAGCCCTGAGCCAAAACTTGCTTTCATGTCTGATTGATTATTTGGTTTTAAAAATGTCCTGCATTGTGATACTCCTCAGGGAGTAAGTACAAAATGAAAACTCAAAGATAGATCAGAACAAACAGGGCAGCATTTCAAATGGCAGTGGCAAACCAAATGGAACAGGGGGAAAAATGCCAGACTGAAAATGGTACTCTAAGAGCCAGTTTTAGAAAGATTAGTCTTATTATATTGAGTGGACTTTGTGAATTAAATCTATTAGGGAATTCCATATGTGGGGTCTCTCTGGGGAGTAACTGGAGGCAGAGCTGAAATTAGCCACATTGGGCCTTCATCCCATTTGGTAATACTTGGATAATTGCCCTATCTGGTCTTTTGTTTCCTTTACTTTAGAATGGGAAATTGGACTAGGCAAATATATCAACAAGTGCTAAGTGTTGGAGATAAGAAGAAAGGCAAAAGGGATTTTATGTTATCCTTTAGGCCTATTCTAACCCTAAAGTTCTCTGATTCTATGATCCCAGATGGAAATCCTCCACTCTATTCCTCCCTATCACCCCTACTCCAGTTACTTCTCCCCACTTCATAACAAGTAAGTTACAGAGTGACATTTATGTGCCTCATTATTATTTTCTTGGGTGACATTAGTTGGAAGATAATTGCATATGGTTTTAATTGGTGGAATGAAGGTGGAGCCTCTCTGTAGAATGCTTGATAGGGATGCCATCTGGCTGTTCAGGGAAATACCTGGTGAGCAGGTATTCCTTAGAGAATGAACATAGATGCTTCCCATAGGACATGTAGCTATTATTTGATGGGATGCTGCAAGAAGGGGGAAAAGAGTCTTGATAGGAGTCAGAATCCAATTTGAGCTTAGAAAGAATTCTCTTTTAGTTCCTTGGTCTGACCATAGTATCCCTTGCCTACTCTCTTCCACACTTTTTCTTCCAAAGTGACCCCTCTCTCCCCTAGAATGAGATGTAAAGGGAATTATGCTCTGAACACCCTGGGATCAGAGGAAACTGAAAACTCAAAGAAATAACTTGCCCCATGGTAATAAGGTTGGACTGGAATCCCGGTCTCTTCCAGTCTAATATGAATATGTTGGATAGGCAGCTTGGTATAATGTATAGAGTACTGGAGGTAGTCAGGAAGTTCTGAATCTGAATCCCATTTCAGACACTTGATAGCTATGTTACCCTGGATAAGTTACTTCACTACTTCAAATGTCAACTTATTTATCTGTAAATAGGGAACAATAATACCAACTATATTAGGGTGTTGTGAGGCTCAAATAAATTAATACATAAAGAGCTTTGTAACTTTTAAGCACTAAATATCAGCTATTATTATTATTATTATTATTATTATGGTCTAATAAAGTTTGCTTATTATAAGAACATAACATAACAGCTTTTCACTGAGAAGTAGTGTTTTATAATGAAAAGAGCCCTACATTTGAAAATAAAAGACTTGGGTTTAAGTTCTCACTCAGTCATTTGATCATGGACCAGTGACAGCCTATCCTAGCCTCTATTTTTCTCATCTATAAAATGGAGAACCTACCTCTCAGGCTTTTTATGAATATTTAGAGATGGAAGGGTCCTTTTAGATCATCTGGTCCAACCTCCTAAATTTTACGATGAAGAGAGAGGAGATATCCAAAGAATTTAAGTGATGTCCCAAAACACAAATAAATCATAGAGATTTGAATCCAAGTCCTCTGATTCCAAATTCTCTTCCTTTTTGCACCATACTGCCTCCATCCGACAATATAAATTAATTTGCGTGTATTTGTAACTAATGTCATATATATCAGCTGAGTTTAACACCTCTTGATTGTGTATCATTTTATCCATTCCTCTTCCCTTCCTCATCCAGGTTCTAGAAATATTGCATAACAAGTATTTAAACATTGCTGATTTGATCCTGGAGAATATTTATACCCCAATGAAAGATTTTTATGAGTCAGCCTTTATAGTAGGAATTGGTAAATTCCATTTCAACATATGCTAAGTGACATTTGCTAATAAATTCATGCCTATTTCCCCTGTAATCCTTCTTCTACATTGAGTGTAGTAATACTTTGCCTAATGCAAATATATTCCTAATGCCTTGTGACATCAAACAGAAACTGAATTCAATTGAATTGTTCAGAATTCTAAACCACAATCCTCTTGGCGTTCATGAATGATAATGAAGGGCAGGCAGCTTTCTGTTGCCAATATGGAAGAATTGCTTCTGTCACTTTCCTTTTGACTTGGTTTCCTCAGATTTGTGACTGCTTCATACCAGATTTATGGTATGAAGTTGCCCCCATCTATATTCTCTAGTCCTGTGTCTCTCAGCCTATACAATAATATACCCCTCCCTCCCTTTTTTTTAAGATTTTGCAAGGCAATGGGGTCAAGCAGCTTGCCCAAGGCCACACAGCTAGGTAATTATTAAGTGTCTGAGACCGGATTTGAACCCAGGTACTCCTGACTCCAGGACCGGTGCTTTATCCACTGAGCCACCTAGCCACCCCCTTCCTTCCTTCTTCCCTCTCTTCCTCCCTCCCTAGGCAGGATTTGAAATTAGACTTTCTTGACTCTAAGAACAGCACTCAATCTATGTTGCATTGTCTCCCATTTTACCAAAAAAGCAAACACAAAGAAAAGAAGTGCTTGCCCAAAGCCACATATTTCAGTTAGTGACAGGACCAAGCCTAGAGCCCAAGTCTTCAGATTCCCAATCTGGAATTCTGTAGAACATGCTATCTCTATGACAGTTTAGGCAAATATTTTCTGTTGGTTTAAAAATTTTTTTTATTTATTTAAGGCAATGACTTGCCCAAGATCACACAGCTAGGTAATTATTAAGTGTCTGAGGTTAGATTTGAACTCAGGTCCTCCTGACTCCAGGGCCTGTACTCTATCCATTGCGCTACCTAGCTGCCCCTCTGGTGTTTTTAAGAGCATACTGAGTAGCATCCTTTTGACCTGGATCAAATTTCTTCCCTTCCCCACCTCCCCCACTAAGTGAAAGTGAAAGTTCTAGGACCTGACACAGAATCAATCAGATTTTAACCAAGATGTATTGGACACAATAAATTTCTTCATAATTCACATCTATCTCAGCATAGGGAAACTTGATCCAATTGGTATATTTGAAACCTGATGGATATTACTGTCCTACAGGCTGTAAATAGCATCTGACAACCAGTCCACCCATATAAAGCCAGTGGAAAAATGTGTGCTTTGCACCTTCTCCCTCTCCAAAAGAAATTGCTCTCAGGTGATTCTTAGAGTTGGAAAAAAAATCCCTTTACTATACAATAGAGATATTATTTATAATCCTGCAAGAAATTAAATGTGCCTACTTCCTCCCCTTCCTCTTCTCTCACCTCCCTTTCCCCCAATTCTTTATCTATCTTTTAAAGATGAGAACTTACCTGCTAGTTACTAGCAAAGCCAGCTGTTGTGGTAAGCCTGGTTTTGAAACAACCAGATGGAAAGGAGTAGGAATGAAGTATTTAAAGCTTAGCAGTGGTTAATTGGAGAGGAATCTTTTCTGATTTGGGAGAAAAAAATCATGGAATTTTCTTTGCAAGCAAATAAAACCTTCCCTAGGATTCTAAACTGGCCATCTCTTCTCCCAAATGCTGTTTTTCTTGACTTTTTGGTCTCCTGGCCTCTCCACCTGTCTGCCACTAAACAGAAATGTTCTTTTTCTTTGAGAAAAATGCTGATCTTATCAGTAGGGAGCTGTCCAGCTGCCACTGGCAGGCGGGGAGCCCTTATCCTGTTTGGCATGAGAATACACAGGTGTCTGTTAGAAAACTGAGTGCCTGCAAATCTGTAAATTGTATGAACTCTGCTCAAAACTCAAGTCCTTGTAATAATCTTGGGATGGAACCCTTTAGCAGGCATCAGATCATGCCTTTTCACTTTTTAGCCTGGCACCTCTCCTGTAACCTGTAGACCCCAACAAAACTTTCTCATCTTTCCAACTCTTACTCAGGGAATATTAATAAAATAATTATTTCCATGGATTACTAGAAAGGATATTTCCAATCCTTGTTACTTACTTAATGCCAAAGTTTCTTTCCTTAGTCGCCACTCCCCATATGTGTAGCTTCCTCCTGGTAGGATGTAAGGACCTTCAGTGCAGTGACTATTTCAACATCTTTATTTTTATCTCAGAAACCAGCACAATAGACCTAGAACATAACAAGTAGTTAATATAAATACTTGTTGTATGATTGATTGATTATGGCCACCATGATATCTCTGGTCCCTCAGGTCATACTATAAAGGTAACCTTGGTTACTAAAATAAGGTAGTTGAATGAAGTATAAAGAACAGAGGACTTGGGTTAAAATTTTGATTCTTCTCATTGATTCCTACATGAACTTGGGCAAAATCCATCTCTCTAGGTCTCATTTCATTGATTAGAAGAATGAAGAAGTTTGACTTGTTTCTAGGGTCCCTTCTTACCTTCAGTCTTATAACCGTAGCTGGCATTTATCTAGGCCTTAAAACTTGTATACTTCATCTTACACATAAACATCCTTGATTATTCTCACAATAATCCATCCTTCCTTCCTTCCTTCCTTCCTTCCTTCCTTCCTTCCTTCCTTCCTTCCTTCCTTCCTTCCTTCCCCCTTCCCTCCCTCCTTACTTCATTGTTTCCCTCCCTTTCTACCTCCACATGGGAATCATAACTTATATGTGGATGCTATGCCCCCCAAAATGTAAATTTCTTGAAACAGAGCTCTAGAAGGCTTTGATAAAGCTCATTGGGATTCAAATGGAGCAGCTTGACTATACCTTTAACCCAAATCACTCTGGCTCTCACTGATTGGCCAATGATAGATCCCAACCCAAGCTGGAGTTGGTTCTTATTTGGGTTTTTGACTCAGAGTGAGTGTAAATAGCAATTGTTTTTGTTCTGAGCAGAAACCCTGAGATTCTTCCCTTCCCAGATTGATTTTTTTTTTTTTGGAGTAGATAAAAGAAGGCATCTTTGCCTTATTTCTTACCTAGCCTTAATCACTAATTGGATGTTGCCTCATACAGACTGAGACCTGGGAAAGAGCTTAGTTTAAAAAGGCCAAACTCTCCCACTGCATCCAGGACCATCTCCAGTTTTCTTGATCTTTGTCTTGCCACTAGACCTAGATGACTCTGGAGGAGATGGTGAGACTGAAGACTTTGCATTGCCCTGCCTCACTTAAATCCAATTCACTTGCAATTCAATATATCACTTTCCGGATGTCATTGATCCTCTCTGAGAATGAAGGACAAACAATAACAACAACACTTTATTATTAGAGTAATTTTTATGAAGAAACTGAGACTTAGATTTAGGTGATTCGTCTAAGGTCACACAACTAAATATGAACCTATGACAAAAGCTCTGACCTATTTATCTGATGATCCTGACCCCTCTCTGTGTGGTAACTTATTGACTATAGTCTTTTTTGGTTCAGGGAAGTTTCAGTATGGTCATAAAAGGCTCTCAAGCCTCATCCATGGCAGATCCTAATCCTAGTTCCACCCCTCTTACTTTCCCTTTACCCACAACACCCTGCTTATCTGTCTTGGTTGACTTTCCTGGCTTTGGCTAGGCCCATGGTATCAGACAAACCCTCAGACTTATCTGGGCTTTCAATTCTAGGTCTTGTTCAAACTTGTTGCCACCCCTCCTTGGACATAATCTATGTTATTGCCTGTTCAATTCATCAATCAACATCTTTATAATTTCTGCAGAGTTTGACTCAACCCAAATTTACCTTACTCATTTTCCTTAATGGGGCTGGCTCCTTTCTCTTTCTTGGATTATGTTAGATTCATTATCACAGCTTAGATACCTTTCTCTGATTCAACTTGAATGGAGGTTTAGGAGTACTATAGTAGATCTACTATTATTTCAAAAGATGGAATTTCCATATCTACTCCCCTGTCCTATAATGTTATTTGCTAGTGAGAAACATGCATCCATTTGTCATGAATCAACAGTGTGATTTGGGAACCAAAAAACTATTGTGGTCATAAATTGCATTGAGAAGCACAGTGTACAAAAAAAGGGTGCATGTCCTTTATCTTCCTCTTTCTGGATGTAGTTCCAGGTACATATGCCAAAAAGGATATAAATAATCTGGAGCAGGTCCAAAGAAGTTTGGCTGGAATCATGAGGAGACTAGCAACAATATCATAGGATGATCTTTTGAAGAAAGTTGGAATGTAGAAGAGAATAGTTGGGGTTGGGTGGGATTAGGGGTAGGATATGGTAATTGGTTTCAAATATCTGAAAGGGTATCATGTGGAAGAGAGATTAGAAGCTGATTTAGAATGATAGGATCTGGATTTGAATCTCAAATCCTTCTTGGGTTATTGGCATGTAATTTTCACCTCTCTGGGACTCAGTTTCCTCTTGTGATAAGAAGACAAAGGGTTTGCATTAGGTGATCTCTGAGGTTTCTTCTGCTTTAAGTCTATTATCTATGACCTCATATGGGACTTAATAAGAAAAATTGGATGAGGTGATGTTTTGTAAGGTCTCATTTAGCTCTAAAAGCTTTGAATTCCAAGTTCTAGTGTGAATCAGATTTTTCAGGCATCTCATACTTCATGATTTTTGTAGCAGTCCCTTGTGTTAACCTGTGAAATAGGTAATAAATATATGATTATCATCATTTTACAGATAAAAAACAACTTAGGCCACCAGAGGTGCAGTTAGTGTGGGAACTTGGAATTGAGCCTGAGTATCCTCAACTCTTAGACTAGTTGCACTCCCTTCTACTTCATGTTTCTTTTGAGTAGAGATGGATTTCCCAGGGAGCTTGCTTCTTATTTATTTATTTATTTATTTATTTATTTATTTATTTATTTTTATTTTTAGGTTTTTTCCAAGGCAAATGGGATTAAATGGCTTGCCCAAGGCCACACAGCTAGATAATTATTAAGTGTCTGAGGCCAGATTTGAACTCAGGTACTCCTGACTCCAGGGCTGGTGCTCTATCCACTGCACCCACCCAGCCACCCCTGTACTACCTAGCCACTCCGGAGCTTGATTCTTAAAAAATTTCAGAAGTTAGCTCTCAGGTTAATGATAGCTCCAAGGTTAATACTGTGGTCTCTGAGATTGATACAGAATAAGTAAGAAATACTGTTAAATCTTCTAGAATTTTAACTTGAGTCAACAGAAGAATCATAGAGTTCCAGAATCATAGCATCTTGGAAGTGTAAGGGACCTTAGACTATCTAATTAAACTTGTTTTTAAGCATAATCCCTTACTTGAATGAAATACCTGACAAGGGGTCATATAAGATGAAATAATTGAAGAAAACAAAGGTTCAGTCTTTTGAATATGTTGATTTATTAAGCAATGCATACCAATCACCTGTTAAAGTGGAACTAGACATTCTTAGGTTAGGGTTGGACCCTGAAGACAGAGGGAGACAGACTTTTATGTATTAAAAGCAATTGATCATAAAAGGCCAATAAATTAAAAGGAAACAATATGACATTAAATAATCTGATTTCTATTTGGTTGAAATATTCCAAGTTGGGGGAGAGCTAATAGATGAAATTTCCTGAAATCAGAAAAGGAGGCATTCTACTCCTAAAGTGTTTGTGAACAATCAAAGAACAATAACTAATGATCAGTATGAGTACAATTTTCAATTGACATATGGGTTGCTTGTGATGTACAATTGTGAAAAAACTCCTTGTATAAATCTTTGGATGTGACTGTGTTTCTGGTCAGCATAACCTAAGGGGTCCTTGGTTAAGGATCTCTAAGCAGCAGGGAGAGGTGGTCCTGTTTTCAAGACACATGGGGATGGGTTCAAACAATACAATAAGAATTTCTCCCAATTATCACAAGTGAATAAAGAATTCTCATGAGACAAATTGGACTAGATCCATATTGAACAGAAATGGAATTGAGCTAGTTCTAGAATTGAGTCATAGAATTAAATCAATGTGGTTCACTCAGTCCCCACAGCAGTCTTTGCATGAAGACATCTGCTGAGGAGGTAACCATTATCTTCTAAGGCAGCTCATCTACTTTTAGACAACTCCAAAGGTTAGGAAGTTGTGTAACTTCAATCTTTTACTCTTAGTTCTGCCCTCTAGGGCCAAATCTAATTCCCTTTCCTTAAAATATTTGAAGACAGTACATTTTCTCTAAAAGGCATCTGTTCTCTAGGCTAAGATCCCCATTTTCTTTAATTGATGCGCAAAAGACATGATCTTGAGGTGCTTCACCATTCCGCTATGCTCCCATAGATTGACTTAAGCTTATAAATGATCTTTTAAAAATATGATGTATCTAGTACTGATGGCAGTATTCTTGATGTGATTTTAGCAAAAGTCAAGAGACCATCACTTCCTTAGACCTGGCCACTATGTTTCTCTGATCATTGTAAGATTGCTGCTCAGTTATTTCAATCGTATTTAACTCTTCACGACTCCATTTGAAAGGATTTTCTTTGGAAAGATACTGAAATGGTTTGCCATTTCCTTCTCCAGTTCATTTTACAGATGAGGAAACCAAGGAAAGCAGGGTTAAATGACTTGCCAAGGCTCAAATGGTTGGTAAGTGTCTGAGACATGATTTGAACTCAAAAGGATGAGTCTTTCTGATTCCAAACCTTGTGCTCTATTTACTGTATCTCCTAGTTGACCTGCTTAAGATTACATTAGCTTTTTGCACCTCTATATCTAATGAAAAATTCACATTGAGTTTCTGATGCATTAAAACCCCTCTATTTTATTTTAATGGTAAACTTTTTTTCTATCCAAGCATTCCTCACTTTGTACTTGTGATGTTGATTTTGAAACTCACATTTATACATAAATTTGTGGCGTTGATTTTGAAACTCAAATGTATACATAAATTTGTGATGTTGATTTTGAAACTCACATTTGCACATAAATCCTAATTAAAATTCATCATATTAGATTTGACTAAGCATCCTAGTCTAGCAACATTTTTCATTTTTGAATTCTGACTCTGTCATACAATATACATGCTAACTATACCTCCTAAGTTTATTCCATTTTCAAAATTGATAAGCAAGTCATTTTTGCCTTTATCTAAATCCTTGAAAAAATGCTAGATAACATAAAGTTAAACATAGATCCCTGGAGTCATCTTGGAAGGGACTTTCTTTTAAACCCTTATTTATTTATTTATTTACTTGTTTGTTTGTTTTTAAAACAAGGCAATGGGGTTAAGTGACTTGCCCAAGGTCATATAATTAGGTGATCATTAAGTATCTGAGCCTGGATTAGAATTCAGGTCCTTCTGACTCTAGGGCCACTATCTAGGGACTCTATCCACTGCACCAGCTAGCTGTCCCTTTTAAGTCCCTCTTTTTTAAAAAAAATTATTTATTTACACATTACTAAAATATTCTTGTTGTAAGAGTAAACATGATCTGCCCTCCCCCCCCATAAAAATAGAAAAACTTCACAAAAAATAAAATGAGAGAAAAAGAAAAAGGAAATTGTATTACAGTCTTTGATCAGATACCATCAGCCCTGTCTCTGGGATGGATCTCATTCTTCATCACAAATCCATCAGAGAAATTGTTTTAATTTTTTTCCTCACTGTTGCTATTGCTAATTGTATCTCCCTTCATCCATTCCTCTTCACTCCAAGTTATTCTATTTTCTCTCACTTTTCACTTCATCCCTCCCTAAAAGTGAGTTGTGGGGCAGCCAAGTGGTGCAGCAGACAAAGCACTTGCCCTGGATCCAGGAGGACCCAAGTCTAAATCCTGCCTCAGATACCCAACAATCTTCAGCTGTGTGGACCCGGGAAGGCCACTGAACCTCACCACCTTGCAAAAAACAAAAAAAAAGTATGTTGTATCTGATTACCCTCTCCCATGTTCTTCCCTCTTCTCTGTCACCTACACTCCCCCCCAACCCCTTTCTCCCATTCACTTCCTCTCCTTTTCCCTCTGGTTCTGCCTCTCTACCTTATTTTTTTAAAATTTTTATTAAAGATATTATTTGAGTTTTACAGTTTTCCCCCAATCTTGCTTCCCTCCCCCCACCCCCACCCCACAGATAGCACTCCGTCAGTCTTTGTTTCCATGTTGTACCTCGATCCAAATTGGGTGTGATGAGAGAGAAATCATATCCTTAAAGAGAACAGAATTCTCAGAGGTAACCAGATCAAACCATAAGACATCTGGGTTTTTTTTTCTGAATTAAAGGGAATAGTCCTTGTACTTTGTTCAAACTCCACAGCTCCTTATCTGGATACAGATGGTACTCTCCTTTGCAGACAGCCAAAAATTGTTCCCAATTGTTGCGCTGATGGAATGAGCAAGTCCTTCAAGGTTGAACATCACTCCCATGTTGCTGTTAGGGTGTACAGTGTTTTTCTGGTTCTGCTCATCTCACTCAGCATCAGTTCATGCAAATCCCTCCAGGTTTCCCTGAAATCCCGTCCCTCCTGGTTTCTAATAGAACAATAGTGTTCCATGACATACATATACCACAGTTTGCTACACCATTCCCCAATTGAAGGACATTTACTGGATTTCCAATTCTTTGCCACCACAAACAGGGCTGTTATAAATATTTTTGTACTAGTAATGTTTTTACCCTTTTTCCTCATCTCTTCAGGGTATAGACCCAGTAGTGGTATTGCTGGGTCAAAGGGTATGCACATTTTTGTTGCCCTTTGGGCATAGTTCCAAATAGCTCTCCAGAAGGGTTGGATGAGTTCACAGCTCCACCAACAGTGTAATAGTGTCCCAGATTTCCCACATCCCTTCCAACAATGATCATTATCCTTCCTGGTCATACTGGCCAATTTGAGAGGTGTGAGGTGGTACCTCAGAGAAGCTTTAATTTGCATTTCTCTAATAATTAATGATTTAGAGCATTTTTTCATATGGCTATGGATTGCTTTGATCTCCTCATCTGTAAATTGCCTTTGCATATCCTTTGACCATTTGTCAATTGGGGAATGGCTTTTTGTTTTAAAAATATGACTTAGTTCTCTGTATATTTTAGAAATGAGTCCTTTGTCAGAATCATTAGTTGTAAAGATTGTTTCCCAATTTACTACTTTTCTTTTGATCTTGATTACATTGGTTTTATCTGTGCAAAAACTTTTTAATTTAATGTAATCGAAATCATCTAATTGATTTTTAGTGATGTTCTCCAACTCTTCCTTAGTCATAAACTGTTCCCCCTTCCATAGATCTGACAGGTAGACTAGTCCTTGATCTTCTAATTTGCTTATAGTATTGTTTTTTATGTCTATGTCCTGTAACCATTTGGATCTTATCTTGGTAAAGGGTGTGAGGTGTTGATCTATCTAATCTAAGTTTCTTCCATACTAACTTCCAATTATCCCAGCAGTTTTTATCAAAGAGGGAGTTTTTATCCTGGTGGCCTGACTCTTTGGGTTTATCACCTCTCTACCTTATTAAGAGTGTATGTTGCTTCCTCTCTGATTCAATTATGATGAGAATGAAGGCTTGCTCATTGCCCCTTGCCTTCCCCACTTCCATTCCATTGTAAAAACGTTTTCTTGACTCTTTTATGTTAAATATCTTTGCCCATTCTATCTCTTATTTCCCTTTCTCCCAGTACATTCCTTTTTCACCCATTGACTCCATCTTTATAATATATTATACCTTCATATTCACTTCTCTCCTATGCCTGGTTTATATATGCTCCTTCTAACTGCTCTATTGATTGAGATGGTTCATTTGAGTTATCAGTATCATCTTTTTATGCAGGGATACAAGCAGTTCAACATCATCAAATCCCTCATAATTTGCCCTTCCCATCCACCCTCTCTGTGATTCACCTGAGTCCTTTACATGGAGATCAAACTTTGTGTTCAGCTCTGGTTGTTTCAACAGGAAAGTTTGAAATTCTCCTATTTCACTGGAAAAGGATGTTCAGTTTTGCTGGGTAGTTGATCCTTGGTTGTAATCCAAGCTCTTTTGTCTTCCAGAATATCATATTCCAAGATCTATGATCTCTAAATCCTGTGTAATCCTTACTGTAACTCCATGATATTTGAATTGTTTCTTTCTGGCTGCTTGTAATATTTTCTCTTTGACTTGGGAGTTCTGGAATTCCCTGGAAGGAACCTTTTCAGGAGGTGATCAATGGATTCCCTCAATTTCTATTTTGCTCTCTGCTTCTAGGATATCAGGGCAATTTTCTTGTAGAAATTATTTAAAAATGAAGTCAAGGCTCTTTTCATGGTTGTGACTTTCAGGTAGCCCAAAAATTTCAAAATTATCTCTTCTGGATCTGTTTTTCCCAGGTCAGTTGTTTTTCCAGTGAGATATTCCACATTTTCTTCTAATTTTTCATTCTTTTGGTTTTGTTTTATTGTTTCTTGAATTCTTGCAATGTTATCAGCTTCCTTAAGCTCCATTCTACATTTGAAGGTGTTATTTTTGTTCAGAGAGCTTTCTTATCTTCATTTCCATCTAGCCAATTTACTTTTTTATTTATTTAAGGCACTGTGGTTAACTGACTTGCTCAAGGTCACACAGCTAGGCAATTATTAAGTATCTGAGGTCAGATTTGAACTCAGGTCCTCCTGACTCCAAGACCAGTGCTCTATCTACTACACCACCTAGCTGTCCCCCCAATTCTGCTTTTTAAGGCATTTTTCTCCTCATTAACCTTTTGGATTGTTTTTTTCTATATTGCCTAAACTAGGTTTTTTTTTTTTTAGATTTTTGCAAGGCAAATGGGGTTAAGTGGCTTGCCCAAGGCCACGTAGCTAGGTAATATGATATTTTTTGGATCTCCTTGAACAAATTGCTGACTTGAATTTCATGATTTTCCTGTATCGCTCTTATTTCTTTTCCTAATTTTTCCTCCACTTCCCTTACTTGATTTTCAAAATCTTTTTTTTAGGTTTTTGTAAGGCAAATGGGTTAAGTGACTTGCCCAAGGCCACACAGCTAGGTAATTATTAAGTGTCTGAGACCGGATTTGAACCCAGGTACTCCTGACTCCAGGGCCAGTGCTTTATCCACTGCGCCACCTAGCTGCCCCTCAAAATCTTTTTTGAGCTCATCCATAGCCTGAGACCAATTCCTATTTTTCTTGGAGGCCTTAGATATAGAAACTTGGACTTTGTCATCTTCTGAGTGTGTGTTTTGATTCTCAGTGGGATCAAAGAAATTATTTGTGTTTTTTTCCTATTTACTCATTTCTCCATTCTATGCTCTGGTTTAGAGGTGCTTCTCAAGCTTTTGAGTGCTATTGGGATACCCCCACAAGGACCTCAGTTCCTTCAAGGTCTTATGAGAGGCTCTGACTGCTCTCCTGGTCTGTGCTGGTCTGTGGATGACGACATGCACTCCCCTCTGCCCTGGAACTGTGAGGAGGGTCTCTTTTCTGCTGTGGCAATAGGAAGCCCCAGACTTTGACCAGTGTCTAGACAGAGTACCAGACTCCTGCCCCAAGGATAGCAGATAGTCCTTGACAGTCTCCCCTGATCCCCTTACCTTCCCTGGGATGAGCATTCTAGAAGCAGCTACCTGCAGGTCTGCTTCCATTTCCTGGGGTTTCAGATGAACTAAGGGCCACTATTGTGCTGAGGGCCATGCTGACCTGGGCTCCATAATCTCTCTGGCAGAAGTTTCCCAATGATCTTCCAAGTTGTGCCAGGTGATCCCTGAGTTGGAGGTTTGGAAACAGCTTCTGTTGTCCTGAACCCAGGACCTAGGCACCCTGTTTCTGGAACAGAAAAAACACTTAGGCTGTTTCTGGAAGGCTAGACCTTGTGACCTTAGCTATACTGCCATCCCTTCTGACCCTAGTGCAACAGAGCATGGATTTTCTAAGTTACCTTGGGATGAAGAATTGATTTACTGGGTCTTTCTGGGTGTTTTGCCTCTCTAAAATTTGGTTTGAGTCATAATATTATGGTTTTTGGAATGTTTTGGAAGAGACCTTCTGGGAATTCCTGCCTTCATGGCACCATCTTGGGTCCATCCCTCTTAAATCCTTCTCAAACTATTAATGACTACCCTTTTGATTCAATAATTCAGTTAATTCCAAATCCACCTAATTGTATTATCAGCTAACCCTCAATCTCTATTTTATCCATAAGAATGATATGAGAGACTTTGTCAAATACTTTGCTAAACTGTGCATAAATTATATGTAGAAAAAGTAGTTCAGGAGTGGCTAGGTGGTGCAGTGTATATAGCACAGGCCCTGGAGTCAGGAGTACCTGAGTTCAAATCCCACCTCAGACACTCAATAATTACCTACCTGTGTGACCTTGGGCAAACCACTTAACACCATTGCCTTGCAAAAACCTAAAAAAAAAAGTAATCCAGACCTGCCAATGTAAGGGATCACTCCTCTCACTTACCTCCAAGAGGGATTTTGAACTAGAATTATCTCTATCAGACCTTAAATATCTATAGTGTAGGAGTAAAAAGGGTTCAAAATAAGTGCTACTTTCTTCATTGTTCTTGAGAAGAGTCTAGCCTCTAGCTTACTTTTACAGGATTTGTTCCTCTTTCCCTGCAAAGGAATATAAAAAATTATGGATTTGATAAAGATTAGAATAGATCCAAGGAAGCACAAGAATAATTGAACTCTGGCTGGGAGTGAGATAAGATCTTAACTAAAGAGAAAGAAGGGAGGAAGGAAAGAAAGAAAGAATAAAGGAAAGTGGCTATTATGTGCCAGGTTGCTTCTCATTTCATGCTCACAACAACTCTGGAAAGAAGATACTATTTTTTTTAACTTCATTTTATAATGAAGGAAATGGAGGCAGAAAAAGGTTAAGCAACTTACTCAGTGTCATACTTTAGGTGTCTGAGACTAAATGAATGTATATTTGTGTGTGTGTGTGTGTGTGTACACATATGCTTATATATTTTCAAATACATACACATGCATGTATATCTATATGTATAGAGAAATTCTAAAATATGGGAGTGAGTAGGGAGAGCATTCCAGGTATTGACAGTTGGAACAGTCAAGGACCCTGGAGTTAGAGCAAATTACGTGACGAACAGTAAATCAGCTGGTATGGTTGTACCCATGAAGTATATGGAGGATCTTCAAAGTGACCTTGAGAGTATCCTTGTATTCCTTCTTCTGATCTCCATGGGAGCACTTGCCTTATGTGAGTTTTCCATAAAATATTCTTTTAAATATACATTTAACATTTGGGTTATGTGATTAAACTATCAGAGTTGTGCTTTCTATAGTTGAGTTTGAGTGCTTGGCAGTTTAATTTAAGGAAAAAACTCAGTGTTTGGTACCTTATCTTGCTAGATGATCTTCAGACTCTTCCTAAGTCAATTCAAATGGAAGTAGTTCAATTTTCTTGCAGGGTGCTGATAGACTAAGTTTCCCAAGCATATAACAATTAAGTCAGGTCAATAATTGTGCAGACCTTCAGCTTGGTATGTAGCTTAATACTTCTCTCCCACACTTTCTTTCATAGCCTCCCAAACACTAATTCTGGCAATTGTGAGATATGAAAGACACTGGTATAGGACCACCCAGCATAGCATACCTGCATCAAAGAAGGTGCTGTGTTCTGTGAACAAAGCAGAATTGCAATTGCACAAAGGAAATGTGAGAAGCATGAATCTAGACATATCTCCATCCCAAATGTTCATATGTACTATTTATATCTGACCTGTGGTAGAACCTCGCAAGCTCATTTTGGACTGATCAGCCACAAGCTAACACACCCAACTTCATGATTTGATTTGTTCTCTGAGTCTGAGGGATGAGCAACAAAAGCTGGAGGGAGTAATAGTTAAGTAGATGGGGACGTTAGAAAGATACCAATTTTAGAGGGCTTTAAGTTCCGAAAAGAAGAGCTCGTATTACCTATATTCCTTAAGGTAATAGTGAATTGCTGGAATATATTGAGTAGTAGGTGGAATCATTTTACCTACATTTTAGGAAAATCACTCGGGTGACTGTGTAAAGATGACTGGAATTGGGGAAAGATTTGAAACAGGGAGGCCATTTAGGAAGTTATTAAAATAGTACAGGTAAGAAATCATGAAAGTGGTGACTTTGTGAGTGGAAAAACGGAGCCATATTCTAGTGTTATTGTGGAGAAAGAAATGGCAAACGTTGGCACTGCATATATTAATTGTATGTATATGAGGGAAAATGAGGAGTTGATGATTATATCAAAGTTGCCAACCTGAGTAGATGAAAGATGGTGGTGTTCTGAACAGTCATTGGAAGTTCAGAAGAGGAGTGGTTTTTTTGGTAGGGTGTAAGGTTATACATATACAAACATAATTCATATACAAAGAGAATAAATAGAAAAAAGGGTCTGGTACGGAGACTTGGGGGTTCACCCACTGCTATTAAGGTTTATGAGGAAATATAGGCAAATTAAATGACTTGTCCAAGGTTACACAGCTGGTATTAGAAGTAGAATTTGAACCTGATTTTTCCCTGGGAGAAGTCCTGCACTATGATTCTTCCTCATTCATTCTTTTCAGTTCTCTAGGTTATAGTTCACTTGAACTTGCTAACTTGAACTCATCAAGAACAAGACATTCTCTTACTCTCTCCTTATTAATCTTCAGTTTGTAGTTTCTTGTAGCTTTTATCATGAGAGTATAACCTTCTGTATTTCCCTCTTTTGGCCTAGTTCTGAGGATTCAAGGGCAAGTTTATTTTAAAAAAATTGGCATTAAGAACCCAGGAGCTAAAAGTGAGAGTGATGGGGGGACATTGTAAAATACTGTATTGAATGGGTCACTTGGGAAGAAAAGGCAACTCCCGATGTAACCAGTGATTCTGACTTCCTTCAAGTGACAACTAAAATCCCATCTTCTATGAGAAGCCTTTCCTAATCTGCTATGAAACTAATGCCTTATCTCTTTATCGATTAACTCCAAACACTCCTGTATATATCTTATTGATATATAATTGTTTTCATGTTGCCTCACTTATGAGATCGTGCTTGTCTTTCCAATATAAAAATCATTCTCTTGGCAGAGAAAACAAGAAAAAGTAGAAGTAGACAGTTTTATTTTTTCTAGGTCATTGGTTATCTTTCCCATTCATCTTCAGCAACTTTCCTTTCTCATCTTTGATCCTCCTTCCCCCTTACTCTATAGTATAGTAAAACAAACTTTTTTTGCTGTCCTTTTCTATCCTCACTGTATTCAATTCATTCTGAGGGTTAGCATTCCTAACACTTTTTTTTTTTTAGGATTTTGCAAGGCAAATGGGGTTCAGTGGCTTGCCAAAGGCCACACAGCCAGGTAATTATTAAGTGTCTGAAGCTGCATTTGAACTCAGGTACTCCTGACTCCAGGGCCGATGCTCTATCCATTGTGCAACCTAGCCACCCCTAACACTTTTTTAAAAGGCTAAAATCCAAGTTAGTTGATGAGTTCCTATATGCTAATATCAGTCTCTTGAGATAATTCTTCCTTCTCCTCCTCCTCTTCAGTAATACTTCTGTTGGTGTCCTTGGAATTTTATTCTTGAGAGCTTCCCATCCTTTGGGGGTTGATTTGTCCTGAAGAATTTTGGCCTGTAAGATCCTACCTAAGCTTTCTCAGATTCCTTTGAAATCTGCCAAGGTCAGTACTAGTTTTTTGGAGTTGGTGATGAAACTTTGCAGTAAAAGCTTTTGAGCAGAGAAAGTGGGCAAAAGTTGGAAATGAATCAATAATTTTGTACATCTTAATGCAAATACTCTTCTCATTGACCTAAGCTGCCTTTCAGTTTTATAACTCCTTTTTCCAAAACACTAGTAACACATTTTCTTTTTTGTTCCCAGCAATTTAAAATAATCCCAGATTAAATGAATATCCTTTGTTGTCTCAGACTTCAAAAGATTCATGACTTCATCAGTGTGGATACTCCCTCCAGCATGGATCACAACCTTTCCATGCCTTAGTGCATAGTTTTATGAGTAGATGTGACTAAAATAATTCATCACTTGGCAGCCAGCCTTCTGGTGATGGATCTTTCTGTATTCTGTTAGGCATGTGTGTGTGGGGGGAGCAGGGGGAAGTTCAGTGGAATATGAACTCAATATAAGCCAACAGAATGACAAGGTAGTTAAAAAAGGCAACAATATGAGGCTGTTATAAGAAAGGCATGGGGTCTGTTAAAAGGGGAGTGCTAGTTATAATATATCCTGTGTCAGAATGATCATATTTTCCCTATTATGTTCAGATTGGGTGCCACATTTTAGAAAGGACATTGACTAACTGTAATATGTCCACATGATTGGTATTGAAGAAGGTGAAGTATCTGGAGGACAGATCAAAAGAAGTATGGTTGAAGGAATTAATCTTATTTAGTAAGAGGAGAGGATACTTAGATGGGGTTGTGATAGTTGTCATATATTTTAAAGACTGTCATGTGGAAGAAAGTTTTGACTTGCTTTTCTTGCTCTCAAAAGTTAGACCTATAATGAATGAATAGAAATTGCAGAGATAGATTTTAGTTTTTAACAGATTTGAATTCAAAACAAGGACAATTTCCAAAAGAATCCCTTGTGGCCAAGGGAAGTTGTGAGCTTTTTATTAGAGATTTTCCTTGTTAATATTTAATTTTTTTGCAATTGGTGCAAATTTTTAACTTACTTTTTAAAATTTTGAGCTTCAAGTTTCCCTCTTCCTGTTTGTTCCTCCATTGAAAAGGCAAGCAATTTGATATGGGTTATATATGCACAGTCATGTAAAACATTTCCATATTAGTCATATTGTAAAAGAAAGCACAAAACAAAAAAAAAGAACAAAGGAGAAAAACATGTGTTTTGATTTGTATTCAGACTTCAGCAATTCTTTCTTTGGAGATGGGTAGCATTTTTCTTTTGTTATAAGTTCTTTGGAATTATCTTGGATCATTGTATTTCTGAGAATGCCTGATTCATTGACAGTTGATCATCATTCAGTTACCATTACTGTGCATTGTTCTCCTGGTTCTGCTCACTTCATTTTGCATCACTTAATTAAATCCAGGCTTTTCTTAACTATTCTGCTTGTAATTTCCTACAGTACAATAGCATTCCATCATAATTGTATACTACAACTTGTTCAGCTATTCCCCTAAGTGATAGATATCCCCTCAATTTCTGGTTCTTTGCCACCACAAAAAAGAGTTCTATAAATATTTTTTTTACATATAGGTCCTTTACCTTTTTCTCTGATATCTTTAGTATACAGACCTAGTTATAGTATTGATGAATCAAAGGGTATACATAGTTTTATAGCCCTTGGGACATAGTTTCATATACTCTCTAGCCTGGTTGAATCAGTTCACAACTCCACCAACTGTATATTATTTCCTCACATACCTTTTATATTTATCTTCTTTCTTTTCTATCGTATTAGTCTATCTGATAGGTATAAAGTAGTATTTCAGAGTTATTTTAATTTGCTTTTCTCTAATCAATATAGATTTAGAGCATTCTTTTATATAAATAGATAACTGATTTCTTCAAAAACTGTTTGTTTATAACCTTTGACCATTTAACAATTGAGGCATTATTCATATTCTTATGACTTTGACTCATTTCTCCCAATATTTGAGAAATGAGACCTTTTTAGAAAAATTGCTGTAATTTTTTCACAGTTAGGATTACTATAAATTTCCCTTTTTCCTATTTCCTGCTCTGTTTATTTTATTCACATCTCTCCTTTCACACCATACATCTTCAAGTGTTTTGTTTCTGACTGCTGCCTCCTCCAATCTTCCCTCCTTCTATCAGTACCTTCCTCTCTTAGCCCCTCCCCCTACTTTCCTGTAGAGTAAGATAGATTTTTATACTCAATTGAGTGTGTATGTTATTCTCTCTTTGAGCCAATTCTCATGACAGTAAGGTTCAAATGCTCCCTCTGACATTCCCCATCTTCCCCTCCACTGTAAAAGCTCTTTTATATGAGATGATTTACCCCATTTTATCACTTTTCCCCCTTTCTTCCAGAGTATTTCTATTTCTCACCCTTAAATTTTACTTATTTTAGATATCAACAATCACAGTCAACTCACACATGTGCCCTCTGCCTATGTATACTCCTTCTAACTGCCCTAACATTTTTTTTTAACAAGGCAATGGGGTTAAGTGACTTACCCAAGGTCACATAGCTAGGTAATTATTAAGTGTCTGAGCTCACATTTGAACTGCCCCAGTTAAAATATTTTAAGAATTTCAAGTATCATCTTTCCAAATAGGAATGCAAAGAATTTAACCGTATTGAATCCTTTTTGATTTCTCTTTCCTGTTTACCTTTTTAATGCATCTCTTGAGTCTTAAATTTGAAAAATCAAATTTTCTATTTAGTTCTGGTCTTTTTATCAGGAATGCTTAAAAGTCTTCTATTTCAATATATATCAATCCCCCCCCCAAAGGATTATACTGTTTTACTGGGTAGGTGAGTCTTGGTCGTAATCTTAGCTTTTTTTGCCCATCAAGATTTTTGATACTTTATTATAGAAATTGCTATATTATTTGTTAACCTTACTAGCTCCACTATTACAAGTGTTGAAATGAATATACTCACTCCATTCTACTTAGCTACTTTGTAATTTTGTTAAGAGAATTACCTGTAAGACTGGAAGAAGAGTAGCTAGTGAGCCATGGATATATTTAATCGAAAAGGACTTTTGAACCATAGCTCAATAAAAGTTTGGATTGAGACAGTCTGAGCAATGAAAAGTAGACAGTTAAGTAGGTGGAAATTTTTAAAAAATATAATTTGTGGAGTGTGGCCGGCTGGGACCCATGTTACAATAGAATTTGATAATTCCTGGGACCATAAACTAAAGAATTGTTAGACCATTCCTCCAACTAAGAAGTTACATTATAACCAATAGATGGCAGCAGAGAGCAGCAGCTAACAAAAGAGTGTCTGCAGAGAACAGGAAAGAGTTGGGCTGTTATCACTTAGGAGACACTGGTTTCTCTGTAGCATTGAATAAATGAATTGCCCAGCACTGTGTGTTTCTTGGCTACACCTTTCTTAAGCATGTGCTTCTCTATGTGTTTTCACATTTCACAAATGTTTCTGAGCAGATCTCTTCCACTGGTAGGGTGGTAACCTATGGAAGAGTGTACCCTTGTGTATATAGAACAAGTCTTTTTCTTTTTTATCATTTCTTTTGCTTTGCTGTTTAATTAAATGTCCTTTGCTTTGGAATAATGTATCTTATTTGCTTAGTGAAAGTAAATACCCCTTTGAGGGCTTATTAGCTATGATTTTGAAAGGATGCTGATTTAAAGGATTTTAAAGGATGCTTCACACTTGCACTAGTTTTCTGAAGGCACACTTGTGAAGGAGGGCAATGTGCCTTTGGTTATCCAAATTTTGCAAATGGGGGGGGGGGGGATGGAGGCTCATCTAGGTTTAATGGCTTACACAGGGTTATGCAACTGATACGATGCTTGTTGGAAACACTATAAAAGGCATCCCTTTAATTTTAAGATCCTATTAGACATGAAACCCAGACTCTAAACACAGATCTCTTTGGACTTCAGATCCAGTGGTTTAAAAACCATATCTTACTGCCTATTGAATATTAGAAAAGCAAATTATTTAATCAATTATCCAACAAGCATTTATTAAATGCTTTGTATGTTCCATTGACTGTGTGAGGTGATGGGGATCCAAATACAATAAATGAAATAATCTTTACTTATAAGGAATTTACATTCTAGTAAGGGAGACAAGGGCATATATAAATTTTACGAAAATTCCTAAAGAAAATAATTATAAATAAATGCAAAGGCATTAGATACAAAGTACTTTGAGAGAGAGAGGGCATTTGCAGGTTGGAAATGCAGGAGGGCATTTGAAGGACTCAGTAAAGACCTGAACGTTTAAGCTTGGTCTTAAAGGTTCTATGAGGTAAGGGTGGGGAGGGAGTGCATCTCGGGTATGGTGGAGTCAAAGCCAATCTGGCTGGATTTTAGAGTGTAAGAAGGAGAATATTGCCCTGGGAGATTAGGAAGATAGGTTGGGGGCAGGGTTGTTAGGGATTTTAAAACCTAAAAAGGATTTTAATTTATATTTGATTCTAATTTATGAATTTATAATTGATTCCAAAGGCAACAGGAAATGATTGGAGTTGATTGAGTAGGGGGATTAAAAATGGTAAGATCTGCACTTAATGAAATTCACTTAGGCAGCACAGTGATGGACTAAAGTGGGGAAGAACTAGAGAAAAGGAAATCCTTTGAGAGACTATGGCAATAATTCAGGTAATAAGGTGGGAGCTGAATGAGAAGAGAATTAAAGAGCAAAAGAGATTTCATAGGTAGAAGCATCTAGGTTCAACAACTGCTTGGATATATGGAGGCAGGGAGAGTGAGGATTAGAGGAGTGCACCAAAGAGACTAGAAAAATGATAATACCTTAGGCAGAAATAGGAAAATTTGTAAGAAGGAAAGTTTTTGGTGAATGATAATAAGTTTTTGTTTTGGACATCTTGAGATTGAATGTCACTGGGATATTTAGAAATGTTCAACTAGGTAAACTAGTGCTGCATTATTGTAACTTGGGAGATCAAATGCGGCTGTATATATTCACATACATATCATCTATATGTGCATTTCTATGTATAGATTTGGATTGTATCAAATATTTATGCATTTATATCTAGAATTAATTTATATACATTATTAGTAAAATCTATGGGAATTGGAGAGACAGAAGAGGGCTTTGAGGGAAGAGAAGACAAGAGAAGAGAAGAAATAAAGAAGAGTAGGGGAGGATCTAGCACAGAATCTGAAGAAAGACCTATCATTAGGGGGCATGATCTGGATGATACATTAGCAAATATTGAGTAAGTGCAGTTAGGTAGGAAGAGAACCAGGAGTATAATATTACAAAAGTCCAGAGAGGAGGGTGTATCCTGAGATTGGGAGCAGTCTGCAGTGTCAAATGCAGCAGATAGATTGAGAAGGAAGCTAACTGAAAAGAGATCAAGGGAAGGTAAATAAATTTATCACAAAAATACAATGAAAATGCTTGTCACTATCAAAAGTACTATCAACTTATAATTTTTATCTAGGCTGTTATTTAATGTCATGGAAGATATGTACAGACTCAATACAATAGCAGAAAAGGAGTCTCTATTGATGGAGAACGTCTTTAAAAACTCCTCTTCTAAGTTAATGTAATAATTACATCAATGCCTGGGAAAATAAAAAGCCTTTTCAATAATCCACAGCAGCACAAAGCAGATTGTTCTAGCCATCCACATCAGAAAAATAAAGTGGATATATAGTACTGCCTACCCTGTAACATGGTTTTTGGAAGGGAAACTCATTGATTTACTTTTTCATTATGTGGTAGAATGTTGCAGATGGGCAATGAGCTGGATGCAGAATTGATTAATAAGAGAAGATTGGTGGAAAGAGAGGAGATTCCCATCAATTGGGGAATGGTTGAAGTTGTCATATATGAATGTGACAGAACACTATTATTCTATAAGAAATCATGAGGACTGGAGCTTTAGAATGACCTGGGAAGACTTGCATGAACTGGTGCTGAGTGGCAGACCAGAAGAATATTACACACATTAACAGTAGCAGTATTGGGTGATGATCAGCTATGATGGATTTATTCATTTCAGTAGTAATCAAAGACAATTCCAAAGGATTTGTGATGGAAAATACCATTCATATCCAGAGAAGGAACTATGGAGTTTAAATACAGGCCAAAACTTGCTATCTTCAATTTTAAAGTTGTCTTATGTATTTTTTTTCTAAATTTTTTCCTGTTTCAATTTGATTCTTCTTTCACAACATGATTAATATGGATTTATGTGGAACATAGTTATGCATGTATGACTTATATTAAATTGCTTTCTATTAGGGGGAGGTAGAAGAAAGGGAGGGAGGGAGAAGAATGTGAAATCCCAAACCTTGCAAAAATGCCTGTTGAAAACTATCTCTGCATGTAGTTGGAAAAATAAATAAAATATTATAAGCCTATTCCCAGGAACAAGCTAGTTTCTGAGGAGCTTTTCTGGGTCAGAATTATGGAAACAAACTAGGGAAATCAGGTTTTCCCAGGTGTTGAGCAATAATCTAGAATTTTTCAGAATTTAAAAAAATACTAAAATTATATATGATTGGAGACAGTTCTCTATGCCTTAGTTTCCAAATAGCAGAAATGGAGAATAAGCAACTGATGGCAATAATCATAGTGACTTCTATTTATGTAGTTCTTTATGGTTCCAAAGTTTTTTATATACATTAGCTCATTTATTCCTCACAACTTGGGAAGTATATAATGCAGGGATGGCTATAACTTGTAAAAGTAGCATAAGCTCTGGGGAATTTCTCCCAACTCCCATTTGTACTGGCATGTTGGGTCTCCAGAGGGTCATTAGCTACTGTGTCTTTCCTCAGAGATCTAGAGATAAATCCTGAGGGATTGGGGGGGTAGTTTTCTAATATCATATCTCATGAGCCCCCCATTGATATTCTTTCCCCAATGATTATCAGTTGATAACCATTAGCTAAATAGAATTAATTAGCTTTAAATTAGGAGTATTTGCTAAAGTGGTATAATAAAACAGTTGGTATAAAACATCCCTCCCCCCCCCACCTCCAAGTCTGCAACATAATTTCCCACAAGTATAGGGGAAAGTAGGTTCAAGATTAGAGTACAAATAGCAAAGAGGGCTAGCTCTCACTCTCCAGAAGTCCTTTCATTATCATCAATGAGCAATTTTTAAGTACTTATTAATTGCCAGACATTGTGCTATGTACTAGACAGCAAAGAAGGCAATTCTGAGTTCAAGGAACTCACAGCTTAATGGTGGAGATATCATGCAAATAACAGCACATACAAATTATCTACAATTTAAATGGGAGGTAGTCTCAGAAGAAAGTCACTAGCAGTGGATGGGTTGGGAAAACTATAAAAAGTCTCTTGCAGAAGATATGATTTTAACTGAGTTTTGAAGGAATCCAGGGAAGGTAAAGGCTAGAAATGAGGAGGAGGAGGAGGAGCCTTTTAGGCATAGGGGATAACTAGTGAAAAAGGCAATTGATATTGGAATTTTGCTCAAGATGTTTCCCTAAGGTGTGGAGCAGTTTTCTTCTGGGCTCCTTGTAAAGTACTGAAACTGTCCTACCTTAATGTTTCTAGCTCTCAAATATTGCCAGTCACTGTTACTAACCACAGCGATTTGGGGGACATGAAAGAAACTAAAGTCAAAATATTCCTGAACTTTTGAAGTTTGCAAGGTCTATTGGTGAGGAGTATGGGGCAATGGTTTTTCTTCTCCCATTCCACTAAGTCATTCCTTTTCAGAGGCATGACTGGAACTTCTGTGTCCTGGCTTGGCCCTAGAAAGGTAAAATATGAATTGACTTGAACAAGTCCCATAGAGCATGTCTTGATCTCCTTGACCCATCCCAGTATTTTTTGTAATTGTTATCAGTATTCATGACCCCACTTGGGGTATGCTTCTTTTTAAATCCCTTTGATCAGTTGACTGATCAGTGAAAATTTTCTAGACCTTCTTCATAACTAGTTCATCCCTCTGGTTGATCAATTCAAAATTAAGTCTTGCTCTCCTGTAGTTATTGAGGTAGAGGTAAAGAACATTCTGTTTTTATGTAGATGAGAAAAGCCTCAGAGTCTTGGCCAAAGGTCATTAGAGCTGGAATGTTAACTTAGGTCTTTTGATCCCTGAGTCCAGTGCTGTTTCCAACAAAACATGAAAATTGGATAGTAATACTGTTTTCAATTTTTCACTAATCCAGAATAACCATACCTGTATTTTAGCTCCTGGCATTAAAGCAGAGGGGGTTTACCAGTGTTTCATTGAGAATTGGGGGCTAGCAAGAAGAGAGGAGGCCTAGGTGATGACAGACACCCCAGGCAACACAATGGTCTCTATGGTTTTACCTCCTGTCTTTCCACCCCACTCCCAGGTCTGTTCCTGTCTTTGTGTAAGTCAAAGTTGGGGTAAGAGTGAGGGAAAAGTGGATGCAATTGGTCCCCTAGGGGACGGCAGCAGCAGGGACAAGACTCAGGGCTCCTGTGAGGGGAGTTCCTAGTCTCCAGGCCCTGGAGATTCAGGAGCCCCTCTCTTCTTGTGTCAGTGTTGGGAAAATACAGTAATGAATTATGTATATTTAAATGACTCAGCTTCTTTTGAAAAGTCACCAGCAGCTTTAGCCTTTCCATTCTCCTTTTTTTCCTTTCCTTATAACCAATCACTTCCTTTGAACCTTTGGACAAGGATCTTTTTCTCTAACTCCTTTCCTGACCCCCTCCCCTCTTTTCTCCCTCCCTTTCATTTCCCTCTCCACTTTTCTGTTTCTATCTTTCTCTCTCCTTCCTCCTCTCTCTCTTTCCTTCCTCTTCTTTCTCTACTTCACTCTCTTCCCCTTCATTATCCCCTTCTCCCTCCACCCTTTTTCTCTCTACTCTCTCCCTTTCCCATTCTATACTCTTGCCTCCTTTTCTCTAATCTCTCTCACTACTCTTGACTTCTGCTCTTCTGCTTCCTCCTTCCCCATTTCTATCTCTCTGTCTCTGACTCTCCCCCTTGTCTCTCTCTCTCTCTCTCTCTCTCTCTCTCTCTCTCTCTCCCTCTCTCTCTCTCTCCTGCCTTTACATCTTTCCCCTCTCCTCTCCCTTTCTTCCTACTTTTACCTTACTTTTTTCCCTCTCCTTTTTCTTTATCCCCTTAAGGATCAATGCTATCCATTTACTTAAACCAATCCAGTTTTCTTGTAACAATCACCTCAGGTGCTGAAACACCTTCAAGGTCTAGATTAATAAAATAATAACAGTTGCAACTCACATTTCTACAACATTTTATGGTTTACAAAGCACTTTTTTCATTTCTGACTTGCAACATAGATAGTGCAAGTATTACTAATTTTACTGAGAGCTCAAAGGCTCAGGGATGGAGTTTCCCTCTAGGTTCCATCATCTGCCAGTTTCTCCTACTGTTGAAAGTTTGTCAACTGATGATACTATACTGCCAAAGAGCCTCCTTGGTATGGGAAAGATCTGAATCTAAAAGGTCAAGGTCTCCTGATCACCAACCATTCTGATTTTACCATGTCAGGCTACAGGGTTCACATGGGATGGTGAGAATAGTATTTTTTCACAAGCCCCCTCACTTTAATCACTTTTCTGATATTATGGTCTTTTTTGAGATTGAAAAACATCTACCATTATTTCATAATCCATACTAAATCTCCCATGGTTCAAGTCCCATGGATCTAATTATCATTTTTTTTTAGGTTTTTGCAAGGCAAATGGGGTTAAGTGGCTTGCCCAAGGCCACACAGCTAGGTAATTATTAAGTGTCTGAGACCATATTTGAACCCAGGTACTCCTGACTCCAAAGCCAGTGCTTTATCCACTATGCCACCTAGCCGCCCCTATCATTTCTTTTGATTCTTATATACTATACACATAATGACCCTAAACTCCCTACTCACCTTCATCCTTGCATTTCCAACTGCTTTTCAGAAATCTCGAATTGGATATTCTGTTGTCATCTTACACTCAACATAATCAAAACAGAACTCATCATCTTTCCCTCAGTCCTATTCTTGCCATCTCTATTAGAGGGAAAGACCATTTAGGCTTGCAATGTTGTGCCATTTTCACTCTTTGCTATCTCTCACCCCACAGCCTCTATCATATACAATCTGTTGCCAAGGCTGTGAATTTCACCTTTACATTTCTCTTATATGCCCTTTCCTCTCTTCTGACACTGCCACCTTTCTAGTGCAGGTCCTTATCACATCATGCCTGATCTTCTATTGTTTATCCTTCCTTTTTGAAGAGGATCAACTTGCCTTGAATTAGATTTAAGTGAGGCAGAATTTCATAAAGTCATCAGCCTCACTCTCTTCTCCAAAATCATTAAGTCCAGTGGCAAGACAATAGTAAAGATGATTGGTGATGCCATGGCATGACCATGGCATTTCTAAATTAGGTCTTTTCCAGATCTCCATTTGTCTGAGGTGAATGCCCACTTAGTAACTAAAGGCTAGATAAGACTTTCTTTTTTTTTCTTTTTCTTTTTGCAAGGCAATAGGGTTAAATGACTTGTCCAAGGTCATACAGCTAGGAAATTATTAAGTGTCTGAGGTCAAATTTGAACTCAGGTCCTCCTGACTTCCGGTTGCTCTATCCACTACACCACCTAGCTGCTCAGCTAGGTAAGAATTGAGACAAAAGATGGCCCAATTCATTATACAAAACATGATGCTGCTGCTGCTGCTGCTGATGTTTGTCCTTTGTATTCAAAGAAGACCATGACATCAGGCTGGAGGTGATGTGATATGCATGTGAATTGGATTTGAGGGAGGGAGGAGATGTGATAAGTCACTAGCCTTTCTTTCTTCTCCAGAGCCATCTGGATCTAGTGGTCAAATAAGAATCAGGATGATTGGAGATGGCCCAGATGTGAAGTTATCAGGGTCAAGTCACTTGCAGAAGGTCACACAGCTAGTAAATTTGAAGTCAGATTTGAACTTTGTTCTTCCTAACTTCAGGGCCCACATTACCCACTGTGCCATCTAACTGTCCTACAAAACTGTCACATTAGAAGGGGAAGATCCTTAGAGTTTCTGGCTAGAAGAGAAAACATTTATACTCATTCTAAATCATCAAAACACAAACAATGAACCAGAGGGTTGGATTGGGGGCTATTATTGGCCATTCAAAGAGAGCCAGAGTGATCTGGGTTTAAAATAATATTTAAGTAGCTACATTTAAAATACAATGATTTTTAAAGCCTGTTTTTTTCAGAACTATATTTCAAGAAAACATAAATATAATAACCTGTCGTTAGGTATGTCTCAAGTCTCTCCCCACTCCATTCCATCCTTCTTTCATACCCTCAAGTGATTTTCCTAAAGCATATGTCAGTTTATGTCACCTTCTCCTCCAATAAACTCCAGTGACTTTCTATTGCCTCCAGGATCAAATACAAAATGGTCTGTTTGGCATACAAAGCTTTTTCTAACATAGCCCCCTCCTACCTTTCCAGTTTTCTTTTACCTTATTCCTGGACAGGTATTCTTTGATCTAGTAATTTTGGCCTTGTGGCTGTTCCATGAACAAAACATTTCATTACTTGGCTCTGGTTATTTTTCTCTGGCTTGTTCCTTATCCCTGGAATGCTGTTACTCCTCTATTCTACCAACTGTTTTCCCTGACTTCCTTTAAGCTTTAATTAAGACATCACCTTTTTCTGGAAGTCTTCTCCAACTTCTTTTAATTCTACTGTCTTCTTTCTCTTCTTTCCTATTTTCCCATGCATTGCTTGCTTTGTATATATCTGTCTGTATATCGACTCCATGAAATTGTAAGCTTCTTGAGGGCAAGGTTATATTTTGCCTCTTAGTATTCCTAGTGATTAGTGCTTGCCTGGCACAAAGAAGGCACTTGATAAATGATTTTAGATTGATTTATTGAGCAAAGGCATGCTGACAGTACTCCAGGTTTTTCAACACCCACTTCAGAACTCTTTTCACTATATAACACACTTTCTCTGCCACAGTAAGTGTTATATGTTGAATTGAATACTTGATATGTTTCTCCTTTTGGACAAGATGCAGGATGAGATAAAAGATAATTCTACCTTAGCTTCTTTAACTGGGTGAGCCTTGCAAGTCACTGGACTTCTCTGACTTTCAAGTTTTCTCTTCTATGAGTTAAAGATAATCATAGCATTTCCTGAACAGGATTGTGATGATGATATTTGTTCTTCATTTTCCAAGAAAATCACAATATCAGGGAGGTGATATCATGACTTGCACAAGAATTGGATTTGAGTGAGGGGGTGCTGTGCCAATTCACTAGCTTTTCTTTCTCTGGAGCCATCTGGGTCCAGTGGACAGATATGAATCAGGAGGAGTGGTGATAGCCCTAGATATGAGGCAAGCATGGCTAAGTGATATTCTCAGTCACATAGTTAATAAGGTCAGATTTGAACCCAGGTCCTCCTATTCCAGGACCAACCAGTGCTCTCTCCATTGTGCCACCTACCTGAGATCATCTAGGGCAGCTAGTGTTTCAATGGCTAGAACACCAGCCTTGGAATGAGGAGGACCTGACTTCAAATCCAGCCTTATTCATTTACTGAATCACTAAACATCAATTGCCTCCTAAAAAGAACAGGGTTGTAATGGGGATGCAATAAGGTAATATCTATAAAGTACTTTGCAAACATTAGAGAATTTTATAAATGTTAGCTATTATTCTAATACAGGTCTTTCAATAATCTTGCTCAAAATGGGAAGTTTCAGGGCCTGAGACAGAGTCAGATATATTGGGATGAAAGCACCCTCTCAAATCACATTTTAAGGTCAGGGGAAATTTTGCCTATGCATAAGGCTAACCCTAAGCTGCAGATTTTGTAGCAATAAGCATCTTGACTGCAATTAATGTGGCATGCTCCCCTACACAAGGTGGCAGTAGAGGGACTCATTGTGTACATGAAATAATCTAGTCCAGGCTGGGAATCAGGAGATTGGGGAAGGTGGGGGTTGGAGGAGTGGGTGGGAAAAGCTGCTGTGGCTGCTGATACCTTGCTGCCTGGTCTTTCCCTTATGTATTCTCCCAAAGGGAACATCCAGTAGCTGAATAGGCCAATCAACTCTATTCACTGCCTGCTTAAGACACAGAACAGTGGAGACATTCAATTTTATTCAGTTCAACTCAATTTAATAAGCAGAACCCTGGAATTTATTCAATTCAATTGAACAAACAGAACAATTGAATGAAAAAAAATTCAATTTAATAAACAGAAGAACTAGATCCAAGTCTTAGACCTGGCACACTAACTGTATGACCTTGACTAAGTCACTGTTCGTTTTTACACTTCAGTTTCCTCATCTATAAACTGTAGATATTAGTACCTGGACTACCTGTCTCCAAAAAATTGGGCTGCTGTAGACTGGGACTGTATGGCATCAAAAGGAGGCAATGTCAGAAGGGAGACCCCTCTGTCCCAAGAGACAGGAACTATTGATATGGTATTTCATCTAGGCCTTTAGATGCCAAGAAAGTAGGAAGGGGCCTGAAGTCAATAGTTTGATGTGTGGTACAGTGGAAGAAAAAACATTTTATTTTAATAAATGGGCTTATTTTCAAATTCTTGCTCCTATACAGAGCCTTGTGTCCTTGGTCAAAGCATCTCCAAGTCCTCAGTTTCCTCATATATAAACAAAGGAGATTAGTTTGAATGACCTCTAAGATCCCTTCCATATATAAATGATAATAATTTTTTTTGATTAGTCATTTTTAGTTGTCGCCAATTCTTTGAGAATCCATTTATGATTTTCTTGGCAAAGATACCTGAATGATTTGCCATTTACCTTCTCCAGCTCACTTTACAGATGAGGAAACTGAGGTTAAGTGACTTGATTGAAGTCACACACTTAGAAAATATCTGAGGTCAGATTTGAACTCAGGAAGATGAATCTTCCTGAGTCCAGGTCTGGTGCTCTATCTACTGCAACCATTTAACTACCCCATATAAATATTAGCTTTGTGACCATTAGGGGCAGCTAGGTGATACAGTGGAAAGAGTGCCAGATTTGAATTAGGAAGAAATCTTCATGAGTTCAAATCTGTCCTCAGGCATTAGTTGTGTGACCCTGGACAAGTCATTTAACCTTGTTTGCCTCAGTTTCCTCTTCTGTAAAATGAGCAGAAAGTGGCAAACCATTCTAGCATCTTTGCCAAGAAAACCCTTAAATAGGGTCACAGAGAGTTGGACACAACTGATATTACTGAACAACAGCAAACAGCAACAACAATAACGAATGTTGTTGCCAGATACTGGGTTAAGCATTTTAAAATTATTTTCTCATTTTATTCTTATAACAGTCTTGAGAGGTAGATGCTATTATTATTCCCATTTTATAGATGAATTGAGGCAGAGATTAAGGGACTTCTTCACAGGATCTCATAGCTAGTAAGAATCTGAGGCTGGATTTGAACTCCAAGTTCTTCCTGATTCCAAGCACAGTGCTCCAACTATTATGCCACTTAACTGCTTCCAAATCTAGAATTCCATGATTCCTTGAACTGACCAACACCTGTACAGGAAAGAAAGTGAAGGCAATGGAAAGTTTGGTAGGTGTCAATGAGTGTCCTCTTTTATGGGGAGATCCTGCTTTCAGTGCCAAGACATATAATAATGTCTGCAGCATTGGGCTAGCATTTCTTTTCATTAGGTTTTCTTTGGGATATTCTCAGGGTATTTACTTCAGTTCAGGTTTCTGGGTCCTGCTTCATTAGAACTCACATGCAAAATGTACCAGAATTAAGGAAACAAGAACTACTAAGAGCTGATTAGCCCCTAAGTAGTTCAACCTCTTTAAATATGAATGTGTGAAAGTCCTTCCAGGTTCCTGTCCCTAGAGAGGGGTACAGGGGCTTCAGGCTTATGTAATATATTATTATCTTTCTAGATTTGTTGCAAGAAAAATGTCTTGCAAACTGCTAAGTGTTATAGAAATATGGGCCATTATCATTATTTTTGAGCACTTATATCAAGTACAGTGTGTTGTTAGGTGCTGCAGGAAATACAAAGATGAAATGAGACATGGCTCTTACAGTCTAGCAGGGGGAATATGACATGCAAACAAATTGTGATGGTACAAAATGGAACATGATTAATTGCATAAACAAGTTATAAACAAAATGTTATTTGAGGTCACAGGCTCACAGACCTAGACCTTGAAGGGACTTCATAAGCCGTCTAGTTCATTCCTTTTATTTTTATAGTTGAGGAATCAGAGGCCAGAACATGGAGTTTGTGAAGGGCAGTAATGTGAAAGGGAACCTGTAATTTGTCCAAAATCTCACAGGTGGTAAACATCAGAATCATAAATAGAATGAAAGTTCTTCGACTCTAGGGGTAGTTCTCTTTCCACCATTCAGACTTTTGTACAAGGTCAGGGAAACTTTTTTCTGCCAAGGGCAGAATATCCAGAATAATATCATTCTATTTGGTCAAACATTTAATTAATCCACTCCTAAAAAGTTATTAAATGTATTGAATTTTGAATCCCGCCTGTGGTTGCCTTGGTGATGCCACACCAATACAGGTCCTGGCTTGGAGGTTCCCCACTTCTGCTCTTGTATATGAAAGTTTATTTGCTGCTAAGAGAATAAAGGAAGACCTTATGGAGAAAGCATTTAAACTGGATCATAGAAGATATAATTCAATTCAACAAGCATTTATTATTTACTAAGTGTAAGACACTGTGCCAAGCCCCCCAAAACAAAGACAATGGGAAAAAAATTTCTGCCTTCAGAGAGCTTATGTTCCTTTGGGTTTGGGATGGAAAAATAATGATACAGCCAAGTAAATGAAAAGTAATTTGAACAGGAAGAAATCAGTAAAGGAGCAGGGGAGGAAAGGCATCCTGTAGAAGATGGGGCCTGAAATGAACCTTATAGGTAGCTAAAGATGCTAAGAAGCAAAGGTGAGAAGGAAGTTCAATAAGGCTTGGGGGGACATCCTGTGAAAAGGATAATAGGGACACGTGTTTATCTTCCTATCAGGGAGGGGGCTGATGCTTGTGAATCATTTGATCTTGGTAGTTTTGAGCCATAGTGTTTTAAAGATGAGGAAATGTTTAAATAAATTCTGGCACAGATATGGTGAGTTCCTTAGGGAATGGCAGGGTACCTTACCAAACTACCAAAGGATAAGTGAACTGAATAGGTCAGAAACAGAGCAGGTTGATATCAATCATTAGTACAATAGAACCCATGAGTGGCCACTGCACTTGCTTACTGAGAGACAGACTTAGTCTTAAAAAGAAACAAACCACATGGAGGTAAGAGTTAGAATTCTCACTTTGGGGAACAGGCAATAGACCATTTTGACCAGAACATAGAATCTGTAAAGGGTAGTAATGTGAAAGAAAACCCAGAACCCATCCAGTAGAGTAGTTTATATTTTGGAGGCATTAGGGAACTGATAAAACTTTTTGAACTAGGGAGTGTCATAGTAATACCATGTTTAAGGAAGGCTATTTTGTCATCTGGGAGGAGGGGGCGATTGAAGAGAGAACAACCTGGCAATAGGGAGACCAGCATATATTGGTGGCTCTGGGAATGGAGAGAAAGGAACATATATTAATTCATGGGAATTTTATAAGACATGGTAATCCAGTCATGGATAATGGAGAAAGAAGAATCACGGGTCCTTAACTTTGGAGAAGTTAAAGTTTCAATGAGAAATATAATACTTTTCGTTATGGAAGATTGAATTTAAGATTATCTATGAGACATCCGGGTAGAGATGACCAGTAGGCAGTTGGTAATGGGGGGATTATAGTTCAGGGGAAAGAGTAGGTTAGATGTATGGATTTGGAAATCTTTTACATACATATGATAATTGAAGATTTGTGAGATGAGAATAATCACCAAAAGAGAGAATTTAGAGAAAGAAAGGGAGAAGGATCAAGGTAGAGTCCTAGGGGCAAGCTATTCTTAACATTTTTTTAAAGGTTTTTGCAAGGCAAATGGAGTTAAGTGGCTTGCCCAAGGCCACACAGCTAGGTAATAATATATTAAGTGTCTGAGGTCGGATTTGATCTCAGGTACTCCTGACTCCAGGGCTGGTGCTCTATCTACTGCACCACCTAGCCGCCCCCCACGGGGCAATCTATTCTTGAGGACTAGGATATGGATCCCACCAAAGCTAATGGAAAAAATGAGTCAGGTTCATAGGAAAAGAGAGTAGCATCATGGAAGCTGAGGGAGGAGAGTCAGGAAGAGGGCTGGTCAACAGTGTCAAAACCTCCATTTAAACAGTAAGGATAGGACAGCTAGGTGGTGCGATGAATAGAGAACTTGCCATGGAGTAAGAAGGACCTGGGTTCAAATCCAGCCTCAAATACTTAATAATTACCTAGCTGTGACCTTGGCCAAGTCACTTAATCCTATTGCCTTGCAAAAAAAAAGTGAGGAAATTTAACATTTTACTATATTATTTGTAACCTTGAAAGCAAGGGCAGGGTTATCAGTGGGGAAGTTAGGAACTGAAAACATAAAGTATTAGGAATATACCTGGGAGAGAGAGAAGAGACATCACACAACAGTTTGAGAGGAGCAGCAAGGTCTGTAAAGATTTTTTTTTAAATCAAAGAGGCCTGTTATTTCCCTTGATATTCTTGACTTTTTGATCTGCTAGAAGAATTTTATTATTATTTTTTCTGGTTCTATAAAATAATCCTTTTGTAGTCTGCTAAGTATGGCACTGAATAGGTAAATTAATTTAGGTAGTATCATTTTTATTATGTTTGCACAGCTTATCCATGAATAATTAAGATTTCTCAATTATTTAGGTCTGTATTTATTTCAGTGAACAGTGTTTTTTAATTGAATTCATATAGTTTCTGTAAGTGACTTGGTAGATAGACTCACAAGTGTTTTCTATATTCTGCAAGTTACTTTGAATGGAAATTCTCCTGGGTTTATTTTTGGCAATATACAGAAATGTCAGTGATTTACTGGGATTGATTTTATAGCCTACAATTTGGCTAAATTTATTATTTCAATTAATTTTTAGTTGTTCTTTTAGGGTTCGAAAGGATCAGTTGATTGTAATCTAGCCTAGTTGATGAAAGAATAGCAGATAATAAACTGATGAAAGAGATAAAAAAGTGTTACGATATTAAAGTTTATAGTGATTTATATTTTCTTACTTCTGTATAAGGAGTGAAGTTTTCCAAGCCAGAATTGAAGGAATTAGAGGGAGGTTAGTCATTGACTGGAAAAGGATAAGTTGATCTGGCGATTCTTTAAAATTTGAGATGCATAGTTTAAGGAGGTAGTCAAAAGCAGGATGTTGGAAGAGGCTAGAGGAAAGGTTTCAACAAACACTGTGTAGGGATAGGAGTAAAGGGTGAGAGGGCGTTCCAGGTTTAAGGAATTGTGTAAGCAAATGTTCTCAGGTAGCAAAGTGTGAAATGTGTATGGAAGACAGAGAATTAGTTTAGTTTTGTGGGAGCATAGGTAGAGTACAGGTTAGAAATTAGTTTCATTATAATCCCTTTGAATAACACTTTCTTATAGGAAGGAGAATTGTTTAAGTTAGCTATGATTAATAAAATGTGATTCCAAATCTGCTGAGGGTTTAACTAGGTTTATTTTTTTTTATGGGCTGCAGGGTAAGGTAACATATAAAACTCAGGCTATGAAATCAAAGGCTTTATATCTAGTGTAACTGTCAGATTTTTTTTCTTTTTTAGCTGAACACATTTTAATTGCAAATTACCTCCACGGTCTTCAGTCAGCTCAGAAGAGACTGAGCAGCTGCAGCTTTTAAGGTTTAATGGAAATGTAGCTAAGGAGGCCCCCATCATATTCCAGGTCCCAGGCCACTTGTCCTTAACCTCTTGGGTGCTTTCCAATAGCAAGAGAGGTGGCAAAACTGTCAGACTTTCTTAAGGTTGTCACCTCTTGAGATCTGGGAGTGACAAATGGAGAAATAGATTTGGGCAGGCAGGGAATAGAGTGAGAGGGGTGTTAATGTGTTTCTAGCTGGCAACACCTCTCTCTCTCTCTCTTTCTCTGTCTCCTAGACAGAGATTTCCTGGGTAGCTAGCTCTTTGGTAATGAAGTCCTGTAGAATACAAGCAATGACAATTTATTCATAGAGCTGTATGTAGCATGGGTAGGTTTGATCTTAGGTTTAAGAAGTCACCTCCTGTACACTGAGGTTTGAATGACTCCAGAAAAATTTTCTTCCTTCCCTTCTGTACCCCCCACCTCCAGCCTTTTACTAAAAATATTTAAAAATGTCTGTGTAAGCTTTAGGATCTGTGTTGCAATTCCCACTCCTATTTCCACTGTTGAGTTGGGTATCCAGAACTTCGTTATATCTTTCCCTTAAGGTTCTAAGGGGTAGCCCTGAGGAATCATAGGTAATTTTCTACTGCCATAGGTTGGAGTCCCTATTGATGTGCTTGGTCCACATCCTCCCCCTTCCTCCAAGATTATCATCTGAGAATTATATAGTCAGCCAGCCTTAAGTAGTTCTTAGAAAGGTGTACTAACTAAAGTGGTAAATCAAGAACAATTGGTATAAGACATTGCTTCACCAAAGTGTGTGATACACCCTCCAACAAGTATATATGGCATCCAAGGACAGGTGGGTTTAGATTTAGAGAACATATGTGGCATAAAGGGCAACTCAGCTCCCGGGGCTGGAAATCCACTTCTCTCTTTCATGAGATTCTCAAAAAGCTCCCTTTAAACACAGTGCACCTGTGTCTATCTGTCCTTCACTTTTGATATAGACACTGATACCAGTGATATTGCAAGGATATTGATAGGAAGATAGGGTTACTACAGATTCAGAGTGATGATGCTAGGGTATCAATGGCACGACAGGAGTCTAACACCCTCTGGGACCTTTGATGCTCACAAAATCTCTGGTCAAAGGTATCTGGATTAAAATAATCCCTGGATCTGCTGGAAAGCTTGCTCCATTTTCTGGAATTGATCCCCTCTTAATTTGTTTAATTATTTTGAGATGATCCTGGGGGGATGTGGTCACATTTTCTCTGTCTATCCATGGAATGGAAGATCTTTTAATATTTAGTCTAAGGCCTTTGAATGCTTGATCTTTGTGATGCATTCTCTTCCGATTAAATTATAAAGGATAAAATGGGGTGGAGTGGTTCCGGCTCATACGTAGAATGAGTGTTTTTCAGGTTTAGGTGATTAGAAATTATTGGTGTGTGTGTGTGTGTGTGTGTGTGTGTGTGTGTGTGTGTGCATGTGATTGGTGGAAATTGGCATAGATTAAGTATAGGTAAATGAGGGGCAGTTAGGTGGATAGAGCACTGGCCCTGGAGACGGGAGTACCTGAGTTCAATCTGACCTCAGACACTTAATAATTACAATTACCTAGCTGTGTGGCCTTGGGTAAGCCACTTAACCTCACTGCCTTGCAAAAACTAAAAAAAAAAAAGTATAGATAAGTGATTGTCTAGGCATATGCCTGTAGGAAGAAGGCCTATACCAGTCCAGTATCAGTGTAACTTTCTGTTGGGTCAACAGTGTGGAGTTTAAAATTGGTGGTAAACTGATTGCCTTCATTCCTACACATATGTTGCTGAATGAAGATAGAAGAGATCATGTAACTATTTTGATTGAGTGCACCTCAAATTTATGTTACAAAACCTCTACCAGGCTCTCCTTGCTGCTGGCAATCCTAGCATATTTCCCTTATCAATGCACTGTCCCTCTCTGCATACTGGCTCTTACAAACCTTTTCATTCTTCCTCAAACCTCCTATGGCTTTTCTACTCTATACACTCTCAGCTGAGAAACTTGCCTTGTATTTTACAGACATTTTTGAGGCCATTTACTCTGTCCTCCCTCTTTTCCTTTCTTCCTCCTCTTCTAACCCTCAGGGATTTACTGCTACTCTTTTCCACCTTCACTCCTTTCTCATAAGATGAAGTTTTATTCCTTATCAAGGCTAACCCCACAACTGGACCAAGTGATCCCATTTCATCCTGTATCCTCCAACAGATTGCCTTCCCTTCCCTACTCTTTCACTTATTTCCCATAACTTTCCTTATAGTCCAACTTCAACATTATCATTCTACCAAAATTTCTCTCCCCAATGTTTCTAAGGATTTCTTAGTTGCCAAATTCAGTGGACTTTTTTTTTTCAGTCCTCATTCTCCTCGACCTCTGTAGCCTTTGACACTGATCACTCTCTCCTCTTTGATATTCTCTTCTCTCTAAATTTTTGGAACACACTCACTCTTGGTTCTCTTCCTACTCATCTGACTACTCTTTCACTTTTGCCTTTGCTACATCTTCTCCCAATTCACACTCTCTAACCATAGATATCCTCAGGGTTCTCTCCTAGACCCACTTTTCTTTTCCAGATATACTACTTCACTTGGTGTCTCATCTTTCCATAGATCCAATTATCACCTCTACGCTGATGATCTCAAATCTGCCTATCCTACCCCAGACTCTCTGCTGATCTCCAATCTTGCATCTTCAATTGCCTTTCAGACATATCAAACTGGATGTCCAATAGACCCCTTTGAACTCATTATGTCCAACATGAAATTCATTTTTTCTCCCTAGGATTCCTCCCCCTCTTCACTTCCCTATTAGTATAGAGGACAACACCATCCTCTAAATCCTAAGGCTTGCAATGAAGGCAATCATCTAGGATTCTTCCATATCTTTTTTCCTCCATATCCAATTTGTTGCCAAGGCCTGCAGATTTCACTTTTTCAACATCTCTCAAATATGCTCCTTCTCTTCTCTGGTATTGCAACCATTTTAGTGCAAGCCCTTATCAACTCATGCCTGTAGGATTATAATAGGCTGCTGGTGGGTCTGCCTGCTCCAAGTCTATTCCCACTTCAATCCATCCTCCATTCAGGCACTAATTTGATTTTCAAAAGCCCAGATCCAATCATTTCACCCTTCCACTGGTCGCTACTCAAATAAACTCTAGTGACTTCCCCTTGCTTCCAGAATTAAAAACAAAATACTATGCTTGGCATTCAAAGTCCTTCATAACTTAATTCCTTCCTACCTTTTCCATCTTCTTATATCTTACTCCTTAACATGTACTCTTCAAATTATGATATTGGTCCTATGACTGTCCCATGAACAAGATACTGTCTCTTGGCTCTGGTCATTTTCTCTGGTTGTCTTCTGCCTTTTTCACTCTGACTTCCATGGTTTCCTTTAAGTTTCAACTAGTTGGTACAGTAGATAGAGCACTGGTCTTGGATTCAGGAGGATAGAAGTTTGAACGTGATATCAGACACTTGACTCTTACTAGCTTACTTGACTTTGGACAAGTCACTCGATCCTGATTGCCTCACATCTGGGGTCATCTCCAATCATCCTGATTCATATCTGGCCACTGGAGGAGAAAAGTGAGGCAGGTGACTTAGCACAGCCCCCCTCACTCAAATCTAATTCATATGCTTGTCATGGCATCACTTCCCTTAATGGTCTTCTTTGGAAAATCAAGGACAACACATCAAAACCACATCTTTTATAGAAAACCTTCCCAAACCCCTCAATTCTATTCCCTTCCTCCTGTTAATTATTTCTCATTGATCCTATATTTAGCTTACTTTGTTTGCATGTTGTCTTCCCTATTGTAAGCTCCTTGAGGGCAAGAACTGTCTTTTACCTTTTTTTTGGTCCAATGATTAGCACAGTGCCTGTTGCAAAGTAGGTGTGTTTCTTGATTGATTGGTATAATTAACCTTTTCGTTTTCTCATAGATACTAGTGATTTGTTAGGGAACAGAACAGAATAGGTTCTGGGAACCTGGGGCTCTGTTAATTCCTTTCGACAAAGGACTGCAATAAAATGTGCATGGTTATATTTACAGTCTATAACTTTTGAATTTTTGGATGGAACAAAGTGATCACTAGTTTGGCAAGAAGGAACACTGTGGTCACATAGAGTCAAGTCTGATTTTAAGAGGAAAAGATGTTAAATACACAATATCACCTAGAGATTGTAGGCTGAGCTGCCATGGATCCTGAAAAGTTATTGGACTGAGTAAGCTGAGGATAGGGTGGGTAAAGGTGGTATTTGGTTCCTTTCCTTGTTATTGAAAAATGTTATGAATATTCATAGAATCCCTGTTTGTGGTGGCAAAGAATAGATTTAATAAATTGTGGAATATATGTATGTTATGGCACAGTATTGTTCTATTAGAAACCAAGAGGGATAGGGATTCAGAGAAGCCTGGAAAGATTTATATGAACTGAGGCTGAGCAAGATGAGCAGAAACAGCAGAATGTTGTACATCCTAACAGTAACATGGGGTTGATGATCAATCTTGATAGACTTGTTCATTTCATCAGTGCAACAACCAGGGACAATTTTGGGGTATCTGTGATGGAGAATACCATCTGTATCCAAAGAGAGAATTGTGGAGTTTTTTTTAAAAGGTATATTATTATGTAATTTTGCTATCTCTTAAATTTTATTTTTTCTTTAAGGATATGATTTCTCTTTCAACACATTCAATTTGGATCAATGTATAGCATGGAAACAATACAAAGACTATCAGATTGCCTTCTGTGGGGGGTGAGGGGAGGGAAACAAGATTGGGGGAAAATTGTAAAATTAAAAAAAACAATAAAAAATGACTTGTCAAAAAAATGATGTTATGAGGCCTCTTTACTTCTCCAATTCTCTATTATTGTGGGAGGGCATGAGGACTTCCCCAGTACTGCACTGGGTGGGAGAAGAAAAGAATAAATCACAACACCTATTTCAGTGGGAGTAGGAGAGTTGGTATGTTTAATTTTAAGTTGAAATAGCAGATAGAGAACCGGCCTGAAAGGTGAGCAATGTGAGTTCAGGTCCTGGCTCTGTCCATGTGGGTTTAGGCATCATTTAATCACTCATTGCTCTAGACAGCTATATAAGTCAGCAGTTCTTAACCTTTAAAAAAATTTTTTTTTAATTTCCCTAGACAGCTTTGGAAGTCTGTTGGAGCCTATGAACCCTTTCTCAGAATAATGTTTTAAAATAAATATTTATTGATTCTGTAAACATGATGGGTAAAAATAGCCCTCTGGAATTAGGGGGAACTTAAGTAGACTACCCTCTGGCAGATGATTCATATATATTGTACCCTGAGTCTTTGCCTACTAGGGCAGCTAGTTGGTCCAGTGATAGAGCACTGGCCTTGGAGTCAGAAGGACAGGAGTTAGAATCAGGCATCAGACACTTGATAATTACTAGTTGTGTGATCTTGGGCAAGGCACTTAACCCTGATTGCCTTGAGCCGAGGGCTATCTACAGCCACTCTGATTCATATCTGACCACTGGACCCAGATGGCTCTGGAGGAGAAAGTGAGGCTGATGGCTAAGCACAGCAGCCCCTTGCTCAAATCTATTCCATGACCTTGTCATGGTATCACTTCCTTTGATGTTATGATCTTCTTTGAGAATGAAGGACAAATAACATCCTATCATCATTGCCTAACTGGTAACTGTAGGGCAGCTAGTGATGTAGTGGTTAGAAAACCAACCCTGGAGTCAACTCAGGAAGACCTGAGTTCAAATGTGACCTTAACACTTACAAGCTGTGTGACCTTGAGCAGGTCACTAAACTCTTGATTACTTCACTTCCAAGGTCGTCTCCAGTTGTTATGGTCCTCTTTGAGAATGAAGAACAAACATCATCATCTCATCGTATGGTAAAATTATATTAATCCATGTTTCAGTTGTTTCCCTGTATGTTTAAAAAGAGATTGGCATGAAGAAGAGCCAACCTCAACAAATGCCATGCTTATAAGTAGGTTAATACCCAGAAAACCTAAGTTAGGTTAAAAACAACCCAGATGGACAGGAAGAAGGAACATGAGTCCCAGGCAGAGTCTATGGGAAAGAAGTCCATGGCTTGATTAGACAATTTGGTGAATTGCTGTGAGGCAAAGGAATTCTTTTGCCTGAAAGAAATTCTTTTGGAGTTTGAGGGACTATTTAGCTTAGAAATAAGCAGATTAAGTTTTTTGTGAAATTGTATGGCATATAATAGGTAGAGAGTTCCTGTAATCTGAGATTTGAAGATTTACCCAGCATGCTTATCAAATTGCAGATAGTGCAAAAATAGAAGAGAGGGCTAATTTCCTGGATGATAGAGTTGAGAGTCAAAAAGATTTTGGCAGTCAAGAACAAGGTTGAATTTAATAAAACAAGATTTCATAAGGATAAATATGAAGTCATACTTTAGCTCAAAAATCAACTTTGAAAGATTAATATGGAGGAGCATGGTTAGACAGAAATTTATCTGAAAAAGAGCCAGATATTTTGGTGAATGAAAATCTTTATCATTCATCAGCAGCCTAAAAACAAATGCAGCCTTGGGATTTTTGAAAGTCTTACCTTTCATTAATGAAGTAATAATCTCATGGTTTTCTTCCCTGGTCAGAACATATCTGAAATTTAAAAAAAAGAACACATCTGAAATATTGAGATCAGGATACCAATAAACTGGAGAGTACTCAGAAGACAGCAACCAGAATGGTTAAAAATCTTTGAGCTTATTTGAAGGAATCCGAATATGAAGCTTGGGGAATATATGACTTGAGGGACTTGATAGCTGCCTTCATTTATTTGAAGGGCTGTCATATGGAAGAGGGATTAGATTGGTTCTGTTTGCTTCTGGACGACAGAAACAAGAACAATCTGTACAAGTTACAAAGAGAAAAGTTTAGTTTGATGTCAAAAAATGCTTCTTGCCAATTAGAACTATCTAGAAATGATGCTGGGTTTCCTTTTATTGGAGATCTTTGAGAAAAAACTGATTTCTTGTCAGGCATAATATTGCAGGATGGGGGGTTGGACTAGATAGCCACTGTCATCTCCAAAGTTCTGTGATTCTCTTTCCATAAATTCTAGACTATACACAATACATACATACATACATGTATATATATATATATATGTATATATACACACATAGATATAGATGCACCCATTACATTATGGGATAGATCAAGGACATGAGAAGTAGCATAGTATAGTAGCCACATTTGACTCTGGAATGGTGGGACCTGAGTCACAATCTAGCCTCTGACACTTTTTTATCTTTGTGATTTTGGCCAAGTTATTTAGCCTAACTGGATCTTGGTTTCCTCTTTTATTTCTAACCTGTCCCCATCCTACCTTTCTAGTCTTTATACCTTATTCCCCTATATATACACTATGATCCAGTGACATTGGATTCCTCATTATTCCTTGCACAAAGTACTATGATCTCTAGACTCCATGCATTTGCATTGTCTATTCCCTATACCTGGAATACTCTTCTTCCTCATCTCTGCTTTCTGGTGTGTCTAACTTTCTTCAAGTCCCAGATACTCTTTCATCTTCTGGAAGAAGTCTTTTCTGGTCCCCATAATGATAGAACCTAAGTCAGGAGACATTCCTTCAGATCTAATGCTATCACTTAATGGCCTGAGGTTAGGCAAATTACTTAAAAAATCTCTGTGACTCATCTTCCCCACCTGTAAAATGGGAATAATGATGCCTTATTTCACAGAATTGTTATAATAAAGGTGTATTTTTAAGCCTTAGATTGGCATATAATTTTTTTATTGTTGTTTGTATATGTGATTTAATTGAGGCAACTAGAGGCATGATAGATAGAGCATTGGACCTGAAGTCAAGAAGTTCAAATTCAGCTTCAGATACTTGCTACTTGTATGCTCCTGGGCAGGTTCCTTAATCTTTGTTTTTCTCAGTTTCCTCAACTATAATATGAGGATAATAAGAATACTTATCTCCCAAAGTTAATATGAGGATCAAATGAAATAATATTTGTAAAGTTCTTAGGACAGTGCCCAGCATTGATGAATTTGGTGTTATAAGACATGAGTTCAAATCTTGATTCCATGATCTCTTGTCTATCTGACCTTTAGGCAAGTCAGTTAACCTCTATAAGCTTCAGTTTCCTCATCTAGTTGTGACTAGAGTTGAGAGTTGAACTAGATGTCTACAAGACCCCTTCCCCTAAAAGATACATGATCCTATGATCAAAGTAGGAAATCATCAGTATGAAAACTCTCCACATCAATGTAATTGGAAAAGTAATTTGTATCATAGTCTTAGAGTTGTTTGAGGCATTGTGAGGTTTAATGACTTGCCTAATTTAAGCCAGAGTGGTACCTGAACCCGTACCTTCCTAACTCCAAGGCCAGTCCTCTAAGCACCTCATCAAAACACCTCTCATTAGAGAATGTATTGTGGAGAACTAAAAGGTGTCTACTTATAAAGCCAAGTCCAGAGAGAGAAAATAGAGAAGAAATTAGAGGACTGGCATTCAGAGGGCCCGAAGTATAACTAGGACTTTTTTCAACTGGATCAAAAATTCTTGGGAAGAGGGAGGCAATCATGCAGAATATAGTCAAACCATGGGTGCATTGGCACCGTACCCCAAGAAGCTTAATCCCTTAGGAATTGTGAATTGTATTGATCACATTATCTTGGTTCCTCCATGTAGGCCCAACTTCCAATATACTTTAAGTTTGTACCCCCTATTCTCTCAGATACTGTTCAGTTATGGAAGAATATATCCTAGGAAAATATAAGGAATATTTTGTAGCTATTCTTATTATGCTGGTTTTGCTAAGGGATAATTATTTCTTTTTACTGACTGCTAACAGAAAGCATACTGGTATAAGCTTATAAATGATAGATATAGGGGTTGATACTGAATCTATGTAAGCAGTTGCTTTCTTAAGAATTAAGTGTGAGTATAAGTTTGGAAAATTGTTCAAAATGGTATTACAATACTATTAAAGAGATAGAAATGCAAATCTCAAAGAGTAATCATTAATAGTTTAATCTCATCATCAAAGGAGGTCTCTATTGGAATGCCCCAGGGATCTGTTCTTGGTCTTGTACTATTTAATTTTTATCTTTTATATGGATGTCAGAATTGACATATTTACAAGACTTGAAAATTACACAAAATTAGGAAGATTAGCTAATTCAATGTAAGCCAGTTAGGATTTACAAAAAATTGACAGACTAGACCAAATCTAATAAGATGACATTTAATGAATTTTAAAAAAATCAATGCTAAAAGAGTAAGATGGGCCAAGTGTGGTAACAGTATATTTGAATAAGATCTGGAGAATTTAACATTCTGAAAACTTAGTTTAAGTTCAGTTCCTCAATCCTCCTGTTCCTATGATAGACAAATTCTCAACCTCCCTCCTTTTAGGAAGGGTATCTGCTTTTCAGGGAAGTTATGACTTAAACTAACTGCTAACCATAGCAAATTCACAAGTGCCATTGGGAAAATTCTGCCCCTCTGGAAGGTAAATTCTGCTCTTGGGTCAGTGAGCTATGAGCTCCCTGCCTGAACTCTTATTTTTTTGGGTGGGACAGAGGGGAAATATAAAAAACAGAAAGGCATGGGTGATTGTCATCCTGGTTATAGATATTTTTGCTGGATGTTTCTGCCCAAACTTACTCATCTTCCAAATTTCTTTTTGCTGTCAAAGTTACCACCATTCTGTTAGTCACACACATTTTCACAACTTCAATGTCATTTCTGATTCATTACTTTTTCCACCTCACAGTCGTTTCCTCATTCAGTTACCAAATCCTGAGGGATATTCCTCCCCTTCTCTCAGTCTTTTCTCCTTCTCTATAATTTACCATTTGTTCCTCATAATTATCTGGGGGGGATGCTATTATTCCATTTACAAATGGGGAAACTGAGGCTGAGAGATTATGTGATTTGTCCAGTGTTCCATAGCTGTTTAGTCTGTGAGGCAGGATTAAAACTCCTTCTGACTTCCAGTCCAGCATTTTATCCCCAAACCACCTAGCTGACTCTAGTCAAGAAAATTAAGTTGATATTAGGTTGCATTGAGATGCATAGTTTCCAGGAATAAGGAGATGATCCTGTTATATTATGACTTGGTCAGACCACATCTGGTGTAGTATGTCTAATTCTAAGTGCCATATTTTAGGGAGGATATTGATAAGCTAGAGAAATCTAAAGGAGAGTAACCAGGAAATTGAAGGATCTCAAGTTCATGCCATGTAAGAATTGTTTAAGAACCTAAGGTTGCTTAGTGAAAAGAAGAGGTACAGGGGAAGGCATGAGAGCTGATTTGAAGTATTTGAAGGACTAGTATGTGGAAGATAATGTACTGTTATGTTATGTTAATAATAACACCTAAATAGCACCTACTATGTGCCAGGATCTATGATAAGCACTTTACAATAATCATCTCTTTTGAATCTCACAACAACTCTGGCAGGTAGACTGTTATTATTGTGTTTTTGTTTTATTATATATAGCATTATCTCTGTTTTACCAATGAGGAAACTAAGTTAAAGATGAAATGACTTGCTCAAGGTCACACAGCTAATAAATGTGTGAGGCCAAAGTTGAAATCAGGTCTTCTGGAATTCATGTCCAATGTTCTATCTCCTGTGTCACCTAGATGTCCACTGCATCATTTAACTCTTCTCATCTAGATTTCTTCTCCTTGACTCCAGTGGAGAAAAACTAGAAATAATTTATGGGAGTGGTGAAGAGACATAGTTCAGCTTGATGAAAGGAAAGACTGAAGGACAATTATAGCTGCTTCTCAGTGAATCATTGCTTCAAGGAGTTGCAGATTCCCACTCCTTGGAATTTTTCAAGTAAGGATTGCTTATCAAGTCAAGTCAACAAGCATTTTTAGATGCCTATTATGTGTTAGTTGGGTATATTGTGGAAGAGACTCTTTTTCGGGGATGGGGTGGACCAGATGGTCAGTGGGGTCCTTGCCAATGGAAATTCTTTAATTGTATGAATAATCATTTTTTTACAGGTTAGTGCCATGATCAGACACAGAAGCCAGGGTTAGTCACATGTTATTGCCGTTGCTTCTTATAGAAGCTCAAAGATCTCAGCAAACTCCCCTGGTGGTTTTATACTACTTATGCAAAGTCCTGTTCTTCCCATTAATCCACTTTAGGGACAGCTGTGCAAGGAAGGCATGTTGACATGTGTGAGCCAGATGGTTTCCTTCCTTTCACTCACTGGTCAAAAGTCATCCAGATGTTGATTCTTTTCTTTCTAAAATTGACTGCTTACCTTGTTCTGAACATAGATAAAGCTAATCTTTTGATAAACAAGAATAGGTCATTGCTATATAGCTTAAAAATTTACAAAGGGTTTTCTTTATAATAATCTTATGAAATAGATAGTAGCAGTAATAAATAAACACAAGTGCTGACATTGATAGCGCTTTAAAGCTTGCAAAGTAGAAGTTCTTGGCAGTGATTCTGTAGAGAGTTAAGGGCAGTGCTGAATTTTTAGTTCCAAGTCTCAAACTTAGGGCTTTCTTCACCATATTTCACTGATTCTTTAGCACTGGTCTGATAGTGGGCTATTTGTTCAGGAGTACACTGTAGGCTCTAGGAGATGGGGGGGGGGCAAAAACATAAGGTGGAGTTAGAGACTGGTTCCTCATTTTTGGACATACCTCTATATTCCTACCCTTTTAAAAAACAAATAGATTTTTAAAAATTGATATTTTGATCTTCCCCCCTCTCTCAGAGAGCTTTCTCTCTTAGTAAAACTAAGATATTGGAAAAAGTTTGAAATCATATGAAATATTTCACAAGCACCGAAAATACTAAGCAAAGGAGTTTGGGGAGGTATGTTCTCTTAGCTCTTCATTGAGGTTGGTTGTTCTTTATAATTTTGCCACATTCAATTTTGATGGATTGTTGAGTCATAATGAGCTTTTTTGGGGTTGTTCTTTTCATTTACCTCATTCTGTATGTAGGTTTTATGACTACTTCACTTTGCATCAGTACACCTGAGTCCATGTTTTTCTGTCTTTTCATGTTGATTGTTCTTATTATTAGACATGTCTGATTCTCTTTAAGCCCATTTGGGGTTTTCTTGGCAGAGATGCTGGAATAGTTTGCCATCTTTTACAGCTCATTTTATAGAAGAGGAAGTGAGGCTCACAGGGTTAAGTGACTTCCCAGGGTCACAAAGCTAATAAGTGTCTGAGGTTCAGATTTGAGCTCAGGGAGATGAGTCTTCTTGATTCCAGACTTGGTACTCTATCCATTGTGCCACCTAGCTAGCTGACTCATAGTTTCTTTCAGTGAGGTAGTAATCCATTACATTCATATACCACAACTTGTTAGCCGTTCTCTATTTGATGAGCATTTACTTTGTTTTCAGTTATCTTTTACCACAAAAAGTGCATCTTTAATTATTGGTATATATGGAACCTTTCTTTCTGTCAATGACTTCCTTGATTATTGACAAAAATCAGTATTCAACCTCTCCCTAGAATATTTTCTTCACCTCTGCAAAAAAAAGAAAAATCTTTAAGGGAAGACATCATTGAATATTTTACTTCTTACTAGAACACCAGCTCTCTCTCCTCTTTTGTCTCCTCTCTGCCTACACCTCAGTGTATTGATTAACAATCTCCTTTGCCTAAACCCTCCCTTAACCTCTTTTGGTTTGTTATTAGGTGGTAGACTTGGAAGAATTAAGAATTGGGATTCAGGAGTTGTGCATTATATTCTGGTTCTGATTCTATTTAATTGAATGACCTTAGACATATCACTTCCCTTTTCTGGAATGCAATTTCCTCTTTTAAAGTATTAGAATGTTGGACAATATTAGGAATTCTTCACCATTTTTGTTTCATGGATACCCCCAGTAGTATTCTGGTGAACTCTATGGATCTTTTTAAAGAATAGTGTTTTAAAATACATAAAAGAAAATGCTTAAGGTTTCGAAGGAAATGAAAGATTAGGGGAAAATAAAGGATATATTTCTTCTCCTTTTCATGAAATCTATACATGGATCCCAGTTCATAGACCAAAAATTAAAAATCCTATCCTAGTCTCTAATTTATCTAGAATGGTTTCAGTGGAGAGCAAATTGGACTTGGAATTCAAGTAAGACCTGATTTCAAATATTGCCGTAGCCATTTAATAGTTTGTGACCTGGCGCAAGTTACTTAACCTTTTTCCTGCCTCAGTTTTCTCATCTACAAATAGAAAATAATAAAGAGATAATAACACCTACCTCCTAGGGTTGCTGTGAAGATAAAATGAAATATTTATAAAGTAATTTGTAAACCTTAAAGTGCTGTGATGATGATGATGTTCCATTGCTAACATTTTGTGATTTAGTTTGTATTCTAGAATAAACAGAGCTGGAAAGAAGCTCTGACATCAACTAGTCTAATCCCATTAGAAACTTGAATCACATCTATAATACCCTTGTCAATAGTCACTCATTTTTCATATTTACTGACCATGATGGGACCTTATTGAACCAACTAGATTGGCCAGTAGTTATAGAACTATTGTCCAAAAGGGTCTTAGAATAAATCTATGACTCTCCTGACTAAAGCTGAAGGAAATTTGTTCCTTTTTTAAACTAGCATTCATAACTCTGCCTTAGCATCTTGCTTACTTGGCAAGACAAACTATGGCTCTTGAGAGCAGCAGATTATAGAAGAAGGAAACTTATTTTCCCTTCTCTTTAACTGATGTCCATTGATCAGTCTGTTCTTCCAAAATTATGTCACCTGCCTGATGGTCATATGAAAAGACAGTGGGGATTACAGGTTTCCATTGTGTTCAATAATAAATGATTAATTAAGACAGCACTGCTTTAGGTGCTGAGGCTAATTTCTAGTCTTAGCTTGGTCACTAACTCACTGTGTAAGCTTTTGGAGGTCACCTAATTCCTCTGAGTCTTAGTTTCCTTTACAGAAGGAGGGGGGTTCTCTATATAGTCTCTAAAGGCTCTTCCAGTTCTGATCTTCATTCTAGTTCTAAGATCCTATCGTCCACGACATTGAAAGGCCTAAAAATTACAAAGTCCAAGACTCGTCTTCTTGGCAAGGGAAACACCAGGGCTGGTTAATGATTATGGCCATAATTAGCAGCACCAATCCCCATGACTAGTATAAAACATGCTAATTACAAGTTAGAAATGAGAGAAAATTGTCTGTTCTCTTCATTAACACAGGGGCTTCCCCATGAAAAATGCATCTGGGGCCTTGGGCAACTTTTTAAGGTTATAGAACATTCTTTATCTTTTTCAATTACTTTCCCTTGTTTGCTGCTAACATCATTTGTTTGAATTTCAATTCCAAACTCCATGGCACATTAGCTATTGTCTGTCAAGCTCCTGTCCATTCCCAGAGCTCAGGAAGGCTGCACCATTTATTTTAACTATTGGAAAATGTTCCTTCCTTTATTACCTGCAAAAGAATGACTTGTTTCATGTTTCTCCAAAGTGACAAGATTTGAATGAGTTAAAGAAAAAACAATTAGGTCATGAAGCCTCGTTCAGTGAGTAGGACTTAATTTTCAAATGACTTGATCCCAGCTGGCCTGAAACCATCTCATTCAGGGATGTTAGTTTTGTACATGGTTGCCATTGATGGATGTATGACATGACTCCCTTCCCTCCTCCATACAGACCCTTAGGCATTTATTTGAAAGATAGTGAACACAACTCTATGTGCTAGGCAAAAGCTCCCTGCTGTGTGACCATCATGCAAGATAATTTAGAAGAAGGGTCTGTCAAACACTCCAGGATAGAAAGCTCACGTGTGTACGGTTTGTGTGTGTGTGTGTGTGTGTGTGTGTGTGTGTGTGTTGTGTGTGTGATACAGCTGGAACTGTTTCTCATCTGAGGTAATGCTTTCCCATAAAAACCAGCAGCAGATATATCCTAATACTGGTGATCTTCTTTGACCAATGTCCCTTTACTCATTTGAGGAATTTGAGTATTGAAAGACACTGTTTTGAAAGCATCAGTCATCAAAACTGTCTGGTTTTTGGCTAAGAAATAGAGTAGTGGATCAGTGGAATAGACTAGGTGCAGTAGCAGGAAATGATTATAGTAATCTGCTGTTTGATAAACCCAAAGAGTACAGCTATTGGGATAAAAACTCTCTGGTAAAAACTGTTGGGAAAATTGGAAGTTATTATAGAAGAAACTTAGATTAGACGAACCAACACCTCACACCCTATACCAAGATAAGATCAAAATGGATACAGGATTTAAACCTAAAAAACAATATTATAAGTAAACTAGAAGATGAAGGAGTAGTTTACCTGTCAGATCTATGGAAAAGGAAGTAGTTTATGACCAAGGAAGAGTTGGAGAATATCATTAAAAACAAACTAGATAATTTTGATTACATTAAATTAAAAAGATTTGCACAGACAAAATCACTATAACCAGGATCAAAAGAAATGTAGTAAATTGGAAAACAATCTTTACAACTAGTATATGTCTCAGAGGACTCATTTCTAAAATATACAGAGAACTGAGTCAAATTTTCAAAAATGCAAGTCATTCCTCAATTGACAAATGGTTAAAGGATATGCAAAGGCAATTTATAGATGAGGAGATCAAAGCAATCTATAGTCATATGAAAAATTGTTCTAAATCATTACTTATTAGAGAAATGCAAATTAAAGCATCTCTGAGATATCACCTCACACCTCTCAGACTGGCCAATATGACCAGAAAGGACAATGATCGATGTTGGAAGGGATCTGGGAAATCTGGGACACTAATACATTGTTGGTGGAGCTGTGAACTCATCCAACATTTCTGAAGAGCACTTTGGAATTATGCCCAAAGGACAACAAAAATGTGCATACCCTTTGATCCACTAATACTGTTACTGGATCTACACCCTGAAGAGGTGATGAAAAAGGGTAAAAACATCACTTGTACAAAGATATTCATAGCAGCTCTGTTTGTGGTGGCAAAGAACTGGAAATTAAGTGAATGTCCTTCAATTGGGGAATGGCTTAACAAACTGTGGTATATGTATGTTATGGAACACAATTGTTCTATTAGAAACCAGGAGGGTTGTGAATTCAGGGAAACTTGGAAGAATTTGCATGAACTGAAGCTGAGCAAGATGAGCAGAACCAGAAAAACATTGTACACCCTAACAACAACATGGGGGTGATGATCAACCTTAATGGACTTGCTCATTCCATCAGTGCAACAACCAGAGACAATTTTGGGCTTTCTGCAATGGAGAATACCATCTGTATCCAGAGAAAGAATTGTGGAATTTGAACAAAGACCAAAGACTATTACTTTCAATTTGGGAAAAAAAAACCCACTGTTATCTTATTATGTAATTTTGATATCTCTTATACTCTTTATTTTTCTTCCTTAAGGATATGATTTCTCTATCATCACATTCAACTGAGATCAGTGCATACCATGGAAACAATGCAAAGACTAACAGAATGCCTTCTGTGGGGGGTGGGGGGAGGGAAATAAGAATGGGGGGAAATTGTAAAACTCAAAATAAATAAAATCTTTCAAAGAAATAAGGAAAAATGAAAGAAAGACACTGTTTTTGCTTCATACTTGGAATGTTTACAGAAACCTTCTTGCTCACATTTTTTTTTGGAGTCAGTTTGTTCAGGTGTTTAACTTATTCATTGTTTCTTTCCTGAGACCTGCCCATTTAGGTGCTAGGTTTTATTCATGTATCTTGGGAGCACAGGAAGTCTGATGGGGTGATCTGTTTGCTTGTGTCTATTCATCATTAATGAGATTTGACTTCAGATTAGGCTAATTTGGATCTTGTTTGAGAGTGACATCAATATGCCATCTATTCAAACATAACTGGGGCCCAGAACTAAGATTCTGGAATTATTTGTATTATACTTGGTTGCAAGGGCTCTTCAAAAATTATATTCTTTGGGTCATGCCTTCAAACAAGGTTTCATTTGAGAATATCAGAATTTAGCTTTGTGTTTTCTTCAAGAATATTCAAATTTGATCTGTGACTAGGTTTCTATGAGAAAGCTAGGTGGCACAGCTAGGTGGAGTCAAGAAAACCTGAGTTCAAATCCAACCTCAGACACGTTGAGCTATGTGACCTTGGGCAAGTACCTTCACCTTGCTTGCCTTAGTTTCGTCATGTATAAAATAAGTTGGAGAAGGACATAGCAAACCATTCCTGTATCTTTACTAAGAAAATGCCAAATGGAATCACAATGAATTGGATATGACTGAAAATGACTGAACAACTAGGTTTCTACATTAGAAGAGAAAGAGAGATCTCATATCCTATGTAAGTACTCAGGCTAACAAGATATTGAATATAGGACAAGCCTTAATTAACCTAACCAAAAATATAAAGGACTTCTACCTGATCTCATAAAGTCAAGACACTTATCTTTCCCTCTGATGAGTCTTGCTTTCCCAAGAGACTTAATGTAGTCTTATTAAGTAATAGTATTGACCTGGGCTTAAGGTTCCTATTAGGTAGAGAAAGCACATAGAATTGCTGAAGAGTTGAATTCCTTCCCCAGATATACAAGTCTATGTAATCCTCAATACCAATGAAAAGCAAATTTGAAATTTGCTTTTCTATATTGCAGTTGTCTCTTGCTGCTCTTTGGTTTTGATTTCTGATGTATTCAGGTACTTCCTATGCATTGTGGACTCAAAAGCTCTGTTCCTGGATTGCCTTCTCTTACTTCTGTTTTCTCTCTAGGTGGTCTCATCAGCTCCTATTTTTGCAGATAAGTTTTAAATTTCTATATCCAGCCTTCATTTCTTTCCTGAGTTCCAGACCTATTATCTCTAATTGACTGCTGAATATCTCAAACTGGACATGCCATGGGCATCTTAAAATCACTATGTCCCTAACTGAACTCATTATTTTTCCTCATAAACTCACTTCTCTCAATCTCCATTCTTCTTCCAGTCACCTAGTTTCTCAAACTATGAGTCATTCTTGATTTTTTAAAATTCTCCCTCACCCCTAACCCCTGAATCCAATCAGTTTCCAGGTCTCTGCAGTTCTACCTCTGCAACTTCACTCATATTTGTCCCATCTATCTCCCCTCCATTCATACCACTACATTAATTCATCACCTCTGGCCTACCTAACTTATTTTGCCACCAGGCATCTAGGCTCCCCTCCAGTTCTTTGCATGATGCTTGGCACCTAGCAATTCTTTTATAAATGATAATTGATTGATTAAGACATGTAGTTTTGCTGTGCCAACCAAGAACAGGAATTCATATCTTGTCAAGGATTTGACCTTGTTAAAGTAATTTCACACTTTATTAAAGAGACTTCATCAATGCCAGAACATGGTTTTTATTAATAGGACAAGGAGGTCACAGGAAAGTGGCTAAACACATATGCACTGCACATGAAAAGGTAGGAGGGTAATAAACAAGATATCAGTATGGGTCAGTGGAAACAGAATCCTTTCCAAGAGAATTGTATCCCAGGATTTGAAGACATTTCTATAGATAGGATTTCTCAAATGCAAGAATGCAAGCTTTTGTTATATTGATGCCCACAGTGAGCTAGGCAGGCCTTCACACATACATTTTCAAAATCTTTGAGAGTAAACTTTTTCATTTATTCAATCTAATATATGTACAAATTAGAAGTCTCTGCTTAGTCTGTACTTAGACCAGTCACCTTCCTGGCTTATTCTTTCCTTTTTTTATCTTCTTCCTCCTTTACCTCTCCCTTCTTCCTCCTTTTTCTCCTTTTCCTCTTCCTCTATTCCTCCTTTTTCCCTTCTCTCCTCCTCCTCCCTCCCTCCTTATACAAACACTGAATCACAGTATGTTGGGTATGTGCTCTGTCTCCTCTCCTATCACCTATCAGTCTTGCCTATTTCTCAAATCTCTAACTGTCCCTCTTCCCTCCCCTAAGCCCATCTATCCTGAGTCCATTTACGTGGGACTCACAGTACCTTGCTGTATCTCTCCGCAAAGTAGGAATGTGTGAATTAGATTTTACAGTGACATTCAAAACCAGAGAGTTCAAAGCAAACCTGAGCAGGCAGGATTTGTCACAGGGCAAGGAGGTGTGTGGACTGTGGTGTTCAGAAGGTTTTTCTTATGGAGAAATAGGTGACCGTTGGAGAACAGAAAGGTTGCTAATTGAGCTCAGTATTTCCTATCCTTTTTTCCAAAAAGGAATTAAGTAGGTGCAGCATCCGTTGTTTATTCTCAGCCAAGTTAACATGTACTTGTGTGTGTGTGTGTGTGTGTGTGTGTGTGTGAGAGAGAGAGAGAGAGACAGAGAGAAAGAGAGAGAGAGAGAGAGAGAGAGAGAGAAACAATATTTATTGAGTGCCTACTGTCTGCGGAGCAATGTACCAGGTGCTGCAAAGAGATAACAGACATGGAAGATGAGCTCCCCAGTCTTGGTGGGTAGACAGTACTTATCTGAGTGAAACGGCTTAAGAAGATTCATAAACAGAACAGGCCTGGTGCGTGGGAGGAGTGGAGGCAGTTGTCTAAAAGGTATATTTTGGAAGCTAGGAAGTTGGGGGACTGGGTTAGAGGGCTCCTAGCTGCCTCTTTCTTCTAGCAAGAAATTGAGTGCAGAGCCTCAATTTCCCTAACTGTAAAGTGAAGGATTTTCTATGTTTAATAATCTCTAAGGGTCCTTTCATCCCTAATCGTTACAGAATAAAAATATAAACTTCTTGCTTAGAATTTGAAAACTGATTACATGTTATCTTTACAACTTTATTTCACATTACTACTCACTGTACATGCTACATTCTACCAAAATGGACTACTGACCATTCCCGATCCTGTTTCTGTGCAGGTTGATTCATTCCTATGTCTGGAATGGACTTTCCTCTATCTCTTAATCTCCTAGTCTTTCCCCCTCTACCAAGCTTTTCCTTTTTCAAGGCCTAGGTTTGGTATACAGTTGGTGGTACAAGGGATAGAGCCCTGGATCTGAGCTTAGGAAGACCCAAATTGAAATCTGCTCTCAGACCCTTGCTAATTGCATGATCCCAGGCATGTCACTTAACCTTTGCCTGCCTCAGTTTCCTCAACTGACAATTGGGAATAATAACAGTACCTACTCATAGTATAGCTGTATCAAATGAGATAATATTAAAATAGGTCCTATACAGCTGTTTCTATATACCTGCTTCTATTAAGCTTTTCATTTGAAGACACCTACCTTTGAATTTCTCAGGTTCATTTTTTTTTTTTAGGTTTTACAAGGCAAATGGGGTTAAGTGGCTTGCCCAAGGCCACACAGCTAGGTAATTATTAAATGTTTGAGACCGGATTTGAACCCAGGTACTCCTGACTCCAGGGCTGGTGCTTTATCCACTGTGCCACCTAGCCGCCCCCCCGCCCCAGGTTCATTTGTTTGAGCTCCTGTGTACTTTTTCTCATTCTGTAGTTTATGTAATGATTTTTCTGGGCAGCAAAATCAGCCCCTTCACCTCCCTTCCTCTGCTACAAGCTGAACTGTAAATTTGAGGGCAGGGAATGTACAATTTTTATTCCTTTTAGTGCCTTATACATGGTAGATGTTTAACAACTTTTTAAAAAAAATTATTTCAATGAGAAGAGTAGGGAAGTATTCCCTGAAAAACCCTGCAAGGTCAGAGCAGTTCTGATTCCATAATATTAATCAGCAGGTATTTATTGTTACCTAGCCCTGAACCCAGCCCTCTTCTTGCATCTTCCTCAACTCCTCTGCCTTAACTTCCAGCTTCCTTTTATAGCTCTCTTTTGCACTTGGAACTAGTGCTAAAATAATATAAAGCAACAAGCATTTATTAAGTGCTTACTGTATACTAGGGATTGTGCTAGGCCCTGGGGACAAAAGGGAAGAAAAAGACAGTTCCTATACTCCAGGAACTTTCCTTCTTTGGCAGAAGCAAGTCCTACTTACTGGTTGATTGATCTTATCATTATTTCTATTTCATGTATATAGAAGGAGGGAAATCAAAGTCTCACTGATCTTTACTCTGGAGTATTATTTTCAGTTCTGGTTACCAGATTTTAAAAGGCTATTAACTATATTAACTTAGTTTCTTAAGAGTCATGCCATTGGACCTGTTGAGAGTTAATTAAAAAAAAATAGACTCTAAACATAATCCTATCCCATTCTAGCTCAATGGTGGTATTCTGTGCTCTCTGCCTCAATCTCCCCACCTTAATTCTACCTCTACTGGCTAGCATCCCTTATTGTTGCTGAGGTCATGATGCCAGTTGTATCTTCTCAATGTTGTTACCAGTCTATGCCAAGACTCAGATTGGACTCTGTCTTTTTCTTAGCTCAACCAAATTAGAAGTTACTATCACAGAATAATTCTGCTAGCACTTTAGAAAAATTCAATTAATAGTTATTAAATGTCTATCATGAGCAGAGCACTGGGAAAGATGCAAAGATAAATACAAAGACAATATAAAAACAATCTTGAACATAATTACTATGTTACAGAACTTGGGAATCTTATCCTAAAATACTTCTAATTTAGCCATATAAGCTAGCATAGCTTTTTGGATTAACTAGTACTGTTCTTACATCAATGATTTTGATCTACTTACCACAAAGACATTGATTTACTGCCTCAGAAGACCCATTTTATTCCTTTCCTTGATTTTATCAAACTCAATTCACATTGCTTTTTACTTCAAAACCAGTGTACAATCTGACTTATCTCACCAGCTTTTGGACTTGATTATTTTGGGCATCATCCTGATAACTGAGTCATGGTTTTTTATGGACTCCACCCCAACCAGGGAAGTTCAGCAGAAGTCACTTCCACATTCAATGATCAACATAATAGCAACACATTTATATGGCATTTTTGGTACATGGGCTTTATAAACCATATAATTAAATATTCAAATTGATCCATGATCTCAGTGATGGGGGGGGGATTTCCTCCAACAGTACAGTTGGAAATCATTTGGTTATACTTATTCAAAGTGACTTTTGCCATGTCTTCTCATAAATTCACTATCAATGTTAGGTCTGGCTAATATTCTAAGGGTCAATCTCCCTTTCTCCTCAATTTATGAGCATACTGATAGAACAAAAAGGTCTCTGTTCATCATTCCAGTCACTTAACTAGTTCTTGTTCTTTTTCTCATCCTTGTCCTTTCCTTTTTTCCTTCCTTCTTCTATAATACACACAGACACAGACACAGACACAGACATACACACAAACACACACACACACACACACACACACACACACACACACACACACACACTTTTTTTTCACCATTTCCTTTTTTTCAGCTACCTCTTAGTAATTCCCAGTTTATAATGCCTCACAAACTACTCATGGACATCATGTACCTTTCCATTTCCCTTTGGGTGAAAATCATTTTTATTTCTTTGGAGACTGTTATATTCCCTGATTTGTAGCTATGTGACACCACTGGAATAGTTTTGGTAATCAATGGTGACAAAAGGTGGTATTTCTTCAAAGGCAGAAGTGGAGAGGGTCAGCAAAAAAAGTCTTCAAGGGCATCATGACAGAGTGAAAGGGCACTGGACTTGGAGACAGAAGACCTGGCTTTTAAAGTTCTAGTTCTGTCATTTGCTAAATGTATGACTTCAACCCAGTTCCCTTCTTGGGCTCAAGTTTCTTCACTGACTAAGTGAAGGATCTGGATGAGGTGATCTCTGAGGGCCCTTCCAGTACTGAAACTGTGAATCCATAATGTGTCACCCAGCTTGTGGATTAATTTAATGTCATTTGTCTTTGCCTAAAACATTATGAATGGCCCAAACTGAAGGTGGTACAATTGAAAGAACCCTTAAGTATAGGTAAGGAAAGTCATGATCTCATGCTAGCTTTTATTACTAACTCCTTCCATGCTCTTAATCAATTCCTCCTTCTAGGGCTCAGTTTCCTTATCTAGACAATGATTAGATTAGATTAAGCTAATTCAAAGATCCTTTTCCAGCTCTAAAATGTGATTCTGTGACTATAAGGATTCCCTCCTGGTTGGAGAGCCTGCTTTTTCAATCTGTTTTGCTAATTGTCTCCAGAGTCAGACCTGGATTCAATGTGATCTCTACAGCACCCAGGATTTAACAGTCTCCTGCTTTGGGGCCTCCAAACGATAGGATCTCCCGAGAATAGAGCTGGAAGGAACACTAGTTTTCAAAGAAATTGTTGTTAAACTCTTGTGCCTCTAAAAAAAAAGTTGACTGTGCAATCTAGATGTTTTGGCAGCTAGAAGGAGCATATGGTGAAGGGGAGTTTCTGATCCATGGAATTGTTCCTGTGTTGGGGAAAATTGTCTTGCTTCCCCTTCTGTCTGTTTCTTATTTCCTTTGGAGGAATCATGAATCCTCCTTAGTGGCTGGGTGGATGTGGGGGATGGAGTAGAGAGTGAATCTAATGCAGTAAACTAAAGGTCTGGGGACTTATGTCATTCACCTTCACTGTGCTTCTATTTTGTGAAGGGAACACAAAGCTGATCCTTTCCAGCTCTAAGGTCTCTTTCAGCCCTCTCTCTAATTTTCTATGTATAACCCTTGTGAACAAGGGTCTCACATGATACTATGATAATCTTGGCTTGTTCTCAAGTATATAGTCTGGGAATTTCATTGATATCCCCCATTATGTGGCACCCCTTAAAAGCGCACAGTTCACAAGGTTCAAAGAATGAACAGATTTCTTTATATATTAAAAAACAAATAAGACTTCCTCAGACCTCCTGGAAAATGTCACTCACTACCCTACTCAAAATCTTACCTTCATTGCTCTAGGCAGGCTTCTAGTAGGTGCCACCTTTAACATGGCTCTATGGTGTGTGCCTGCTACTTAGGGTTTTATAGCTGGTCTTTGTCAATTTTCTGGTTTATAAGCCTTCTGCTAGTCTTGGGAAATGTCTTCTAACTCTCCAAAAAAGGTGGTTTTATTGATTTGGCTTTTGTAATTATAAGAAAAGAACTACATAAAAGTATGTCATATGATGGACTCTAGGATGCCCTCCTCCTTCCTCCATGCCTTCTAGCTGATGATGGGGTCATTATTCCCCTATTTGTTTCCTGTTACAATTTTTGCTATATTAAAGTCCTTTGGTAACCTTTCCCATTTTAATGCCTGTATATTCACCCCATAGCTCTAGCTGCAGTTGTTATTTGCTCCCAGTAATTGGCATTTGTTAGTTCTTTGATCAAATTTCATGTAAAATTTCTTTACCAAGTTAAAACTAAGCTAAAAAATTGTAGGTTTATGTGTGAGTGTCTGGTACAGTGTCATGACCATTTTAGGAACTTAGTAAATGTTGAATTTTTGTCAGAGCTAAAAGGGACATTAGAAAATATATAGTAAGGGATGGCTAGGTGGTGCAGTGGATAGAGCATGGACCCTGGAGTCAGGAGTACCTGAGTTCAAATTCAGCCTCAGACCTTAATAATTACCTAGCTGTGTGACCTTGGGAAAGTCACTTAACCTCATTGCTTTGAAAAAAAAGAAAAGAAAATATATAGTGAGTGATAGGAAAATTCCACATGGTGAAGAATTCTAGGTAATTTGAATATCTTTGGCTGGCACTAGAGTAACTTTCATGGCCTAAAACAAAGGTGGGGAATCTTTTTTTCTGTTAAGAGTCAAAACTTAATAATTATCTTGCTTTATTTGGTCAAATGTAAGCTTCTAGATTTATCGAATTTCGAGTCCTTTATTTTATTGCTTTAGAAGCCCTAGACCAAATGATTTTTGGACCTTATGTAGTCCATGAACTGAGTATTCCCTGCTCCTGACAATAAAGGGAGAATTGGAAGGAAAAAAGGGGTTACAATAATCAACTATACTGTTTGAGAAGTGCTGATGGGTGTGGGGCATATATTACCCAAGCATAGGCAAAGAAAGGATGTTAGCCTAGACTCTACCCAGTATTGGAGATGGAGACTTAGAAATTGCAAAAATAATATTAATGTTTGTCTTTCATTTTTGAAGAAAATCTCAGCATTATGGAGGTGATGGCATGACAAGTCAATGAATTGGATTTGAGTGAGGGTATGCTGTGCTGTCACAACAGAGCCATTTGGGTCCAGTGGCCAGATATGAATCAGAATGACTGGAGATGACCCTGGATGTGAGGCAGTTAGGGTTAAGTGACTTGCCCAAGGACACACAGCTAGGAAGATCAATAGTCTAAGGCCAGATTCAAGCTCTAGTCCTCCGGACTCCAAGACTAGTGCTCTATCCACTGCATCACCTAGCTGCCCTGCTTAGAAATTGTAAAGGAGTGATATATATGCTTGAATCTCTGGAGCCCCCTTCTGAGAGGTCAAGGGAACCTTAAGCTTTCAGAAGGAGGCATCTAGATATGGAGCTGCTTTTTAAAACTCCTTTATATGATCATGAGAAGAGACTTTGGTATCCTTAATAGGAGGACAAAAGTAGCATAGGGATAACTTAGTCAACTTGAGGAGCGATAAGGTCTTTAAAAAAGCTGTTAGGGGAATGCTGTGATAAAGAAACAAATGGGGAAGAATAAAAGGAGTACCATGTAGCAGTGAAGGCTCCATTGAGATTACATAAAATACATTTGTAGCAGATCCAGTCTTGATGTTGTTCAAGCAACAGGGAATCTGGTTGGGAGTGGAATTTGAGGCTCTGAAAGACCTCTTTCTTCCTACTCTAACATTCTGTGGTCTAAAATATTTTTTCACCATGGACTTTATTTCGTACTTTTTCTCTCTCTCTTCATTCCTTGCCCCAAAGATGGGTCTACTGGCTAGGCCATTTGGTAAGTAACAACCCTAAGAAGGAATTGGGAGGAGAATGAGTCTCCAGACCTATCAATAATTGTACCTTATTATACTGAATGGGATAGAGAGAAGTTAGGTGACTTATCTCAACTTCTCTTTGGGCTCCCCTATCTGTTGGGGAGAGGTAAGGAAAAGCTTAAAAAAGAGAGACCTTGGTTTTGCCCTCAAGGCAGATCTATAAAGTGTTAAATGAAAGAGCTACTCTGAATCTTTATAAACTTGACTGTCAAAGCTTCTAACATATTTTCTTTTTAAAAATAGTTTAAATAGATATATACACACAGTTAATAATCACCAACATATATTCAAATAAACAAAGTAAACCCTATATGAAAACATAAACTCCAAAATATTTAGTTAATTTTCAGAAAGAAGCATATGTAAACTAACAAAATAATTATATCAATAACATCTTATTATCTAATATACATCCTTCTAGTCTCCTTTTCTTCTATATTTTATTGTTCAATTGTTTTAGTCATATCTAACTCTTTGTGGCCCCATTTGAGATTTTCTTGGCAAGGATAATGGAATGATTTGTCATTTCATTCCCCAGTTCATTTTACAGATAAAGAATGGGAGCAAGGGACGGCTAGGTGGCGCAGTGGATAAAGCACCGGCCCTGGAGTCAGGAGTACCTGAGTTCAAATCCAGTCTCAGACACTTAATAATACCTAGCTGTGTGGCCTTGGGCAAGCCACTTAACCCCATTGCCTTGCAAAAAAAAAGAATGGGAGTAAACAAGATTATGTGACTCATCCAGGGTCACACAGAGCTAGTAAATGTCTTAGACTGCATTTGAACTCAGGTCTTCTGGACTCCAGGCATGGAATGCTTATCTATGTACTTCCTACCTGTGCTTCTTCTGTGTACTTCTCAGATTTTGTTCCTGTGGGGTTTTTTTGGATATCTTTTGTTTTTATATGATCCATCCCTCCCCCACACTATCCCACAAAGCAGTCCCTTATAACCAAACCTGAAAAGGAGGGCAGAAAATTCAGCCAAATTAACAAATTGAAAAAAAAAATCTGACATTACATATATATATATATATATATATATATATATATATATATATATATATATATATATATAGTTAAGCATCTATTGTGAAAATAAGGAGAAGGTATCTTTTCATATCTCTTCTTTGAGACTAAACTTAATCATCATTCAAATTTTCAACACTCAGTTTTGATGATTTTATTGTGCTTTTCATTTTAGATGATACAGAGGGTAGATGATACTGGAGTTAGAAAGACCTGAGTTCAAATTCAGTCTCAGACATGTACTAGTTGTGTGACCCTGGGCAAGTCACTTAATCTTTGTCCATAAATTAATTAAATTAAAGCACCTACCTCCCATTTGAGAATCAAATGAGGTTATATTTGTAAAGTTCTTATTATATAGAAGGCACAATCTAAATGTTTTCTTTTTGTTGCCATTTTATTTTGTGTGACTATAGTTAAAAAATTATTGACATCTTTTGATTTTCTAGTATCTTCATTTACCATAATAATGAGGAAAGAGAGGCAGCTAGGTGGCTCAATGGATAGAGCACTGGCCTTGGAGTCAGGAGTATCTGAATCAAATCCATTCTGAGACACTTAATAATTACCTAGTTTTGTACCTCGGGCAAGTCACCCCATTGCCTTACCAAAAAAAAAAAAAGATTTGATGTAATAATGAGAAAAGAGGAGAATGATTATAATTTCTAGTTCCCTTTCATTCCCTTCCCCAAATCTTCCTAACCTAGCAATTGATGCCTACCTGTCTTCAAACCTTGTGATCATCTGAACCTGATCCCATTTTCTTCATTGTTAGATGCTAATACAACCTGAGCCCTGTAGATGCATGGAAAGAGATTTTGGAAAAGCAGTTGGTTCAAAAGAATCATGTATTCCCTATGGTAGTATCATTCTGTATACTTCCCCTTTATTCATTAGTGTCTTTGGTGGTTCCTTGAACCCAGTTTGAAAAGTTGATGATCCTGGTTTGATTTTTCTCCATCAGTTCATGCCCATGTTTCCTTTCTTTGCTCTACAGGTCAAATTTTGGCAAAGATTTTGGTTTGACCTTAGAAACACTGATTCTTTTCCCTCCTTGAGACTTTCACTCATTCTGTCTACTTCCATGGTATTTATCGGTAATCTTTCTGATCATACCAGGACTTACACTGAAGATGTTCTACTTTCTTCTAGATGGGTCACGGGGGTTTGTTTACTATTGGTCTGCAGTCTTAGCTGAAAAAAATTATACCCATTTTCTAAGTTTATCCAAGTACCTGGTTGTCATGGGAACATGAATGATATCAAGTGTTTCCAAAAAGGGATGCTGATAATGTAGTTTCAGCTTATTGGGAATGTTAGAATGGAGAATTCCTACCACATCCTGTTAGGTATGGACTATCTGTCCATTACTGTCAATCACTTTTGTGAACCAAGTTGTCTTAGTTCATGAGGTTCTTAAGTTCCTGTATTCTGATCCTCTTTGATCTTCACATATAGAAAGTTTAGTTGAATCACATCACCTAAAGCATACTGCCCCAGGCCAGGGGCTATAATAACTTATTTAAGACTGAGATGTTAGTACTTGTGTTTCTGAGAGAGCAGCTTGCTGCTTGTAGGGTCCTGTTATTTGAGAGTTCTGGTTTTAAGAGATATAATGAGGGATATTCTAGAGCTTGCCTGAACAAGCTCATGAGACCTGATTGTAAAATTTTCAGCACGAGCATTTTTACTCCTTAGAAATCAGCAAATGCTACAAATCAGGACTTGATTTAGTGTGATTTGATGATTGTCTAGTTCTTAAGAAAATGCTAGTAATACATAATGTATCATGCATGCATTTCTTTGAGAGCTGGTTGTTAAACATTTATCAGTACATTTCTTGATGAAGCCTTCAATTAGCAGACCCACTATGTGGGTCTGTGATGATTTTGTACCCAAGGCTCCTCCTCACATGTGGTTTTCCTGAATACTCCCAAGGTTAGGTTCAAGGTCCAATGTGGGCTGTATCAGCATCTATTCAAAGTTATATCTTATTACTTGATTCCTAAAGGTTTAATTTTTTGGTTCAAAGAAAAAGAAATTTAATTAACTTCAATAAGTTGAGGGGGCAAAAAATTTTCTCCCCCCTCCCTAGCACAGTAGATATCCTCTCCCACTGGTTGCTATACCATCTGTAACAACCTAACTACATATGTAGTCAGGGTATTTATAAGGCTGGGCAATTTACATGTCCAATGTACCAGTTTCTACTCTTCTTGGGGAGGGGAGGGGTGTCATTATACTACTATCTGTTCTTCTAAAAAGAGCATTACAACAATGCACTCTGTTTTATCAGCTTGGTAGGATGTGGTATCTCTTTTATTTACTGGGTTGTAATTTTTTTTAAAGAATATAAAGATATCTTTCTATTAAAGTTTCCCACTACCATTTGCTAGTATTCAGTATCTTTAGAGTCATCTTTTCTTTATCTTTTCCACTATTAACTGGGGGATGTAGCAACTATTAAGACTCTACCTGGCAAGAATGAGCTAAGTTTCTTTCTTTCTTTCTTTCTTTCTTTCTTTCTTTCTTTCTTTCTTTCTCTCTCTCACTCTCTCTCTCTCTCCCTCTCTCCCTCTCCCTCCCTCCCTCCCTCCCTCCCTCCCTCCCTCCCTTTCTTTCTTTTTTAAACTAGATATCTGAAGACTATGCAACATCATATCTAGCCACAGAAGCAACAGAAACCAGAAGAATAATCTAGGTTAATATACTCCTGGTACTGATTCCAGGTATTGGCCCATGTCAATTATCTGACTTGGGGTTAGAAAATTCCTTTTGAATTCCCATTCAATCTCTACTTGCTGCTCTGCAACTCCTAAGCCCAATAGGTGTCTACAGGAGGTATATGTGGAGGGAATGTTGAAGCTCTCATCAACTCCCATAATGCTCTTGGTTGGCAAGCAAACAATCCTGGGGGCAAGAACAAAGGGAGAGGTGAAGCCAGCAAGGACTGTCAGCCTCTACTTTTGTTCTATATTCCTGTATTTATTATGTCATACCTGTAAGCCACAAAATTTCTAGTCTTTATTTAGCATTCATGCCACCTACAAGCCTACTCTCCCTACAGCTGTAATTTACAGACTTCTGCCTGAGGCACAATTATCTGAGCTTCCACCTTTAATAGAGAGTAAACAGAAATATAATTGGGAAACACATACCTCTTTAGTCCACATCCTAGTTTCCTGGGAATTCACCATAATAGGGAAAACATTGGAGTGGGAGTTAGGAGGTTTAAGTCCTAGGTTTGGCTCTGCACTAATGTCCTACAAGTCTCTGGGTAAATGCTTAGATCTCTTTGGACCAGAGTTTCCTTATCTGTAATCTTTGCCCTATCTATATCACAAGAATGTTAGGAGAGTCAGAAGAGATCAGAATCTGATGATGTTCTGAACATATTAAAACATTGTATAAATAGGAAAGTGGGCTCTAAATTATTAGATAAGTTAGTTTACCCCTCTGGACATGTCCACAGGTCAAAAAGACCACCCTTGCATACATCCAAAGAATATGCTTATACTCATTGCCCACACCATTCCCTTAGCTATTTTTGCATTGCCCGATATTTCAATTATTTACAAGAGGATTTAAAAATTTAAATAAAAAGCAACACTTCAGGAAGCAAACTGAGCTATTTTTTGAAAAGACTTTAATTTAGGTCACATTTAAGTAGGAAAATAATATTTGGAGTTTGGGCTTTTTATGTTTGTTTGTTTGTTTGATTGAAGCTAATTGAATGTATGTTATTTGAGCTCACCTAGCTAATTCTCAGTTCTTTGTCTCAGCTTGTTCAAAAGTTGAGGGCAGGTCTTTAATCTTAGAATTCCATAATTTGGTGACCTGGTAGCCTTGGTGACCTAAAGAATTGTGTCCCTTTACAAGATTCCTAACAATAACAACCTTTCCTGTAGAAAGTGTGTGATTTTATGGGAAAATTGGTGCTTGTTTTTCAGGGGGAGGGTGAGGAATTCTCAAATCTACTTCCTTACCATGCTATTTCATTAAATGCCTTTGATTTGAATTAATTATGTCTTCTGACTAGTAAAAGTGAACACACTGATAAGGGTTCATGAACTACAGTCATCAATGTATAGGGACCCACAGAATAGCTTTGTCTTGGGCTAGTGAAATGGGGTACCTTACGTGCAATACAGAAATAGCCACAATACTGAATAAAACCAAGTGTATAGGAGAGAGACAAATAAAATGTTAGGTAATATCCCTGAAAGGAAAGATCATCTTTAACTTGTGAGGGGTGTTGGTGGGAGGGTGGGAGACAGAGTGGGGTAAAGTAAAGCTTCATTTGAGCTAGGCCTTGCAGGATGTATTAGACTTTAATAGGTGCAGATGGAGGCAAGTCATTCTCTTTTCAACATCCTGACAAGTTGTCATCTAGTCAGTGATTAAACATCTCCAGTTGATAGGGACACTGTTATGTCTTGAGGCAGTCCATTCCACTTTTGGACAGCTCTAATTTGTTAGGAAGTTCTTCCTTATGTTGAATTGAAACCTCTCCTCCCTGCTTGTGACTTTTGCCTCTCCCTTGGGGCCATGAGAATAAATCGCATCCCTTTTCTATATGACAATCCTTCAGATATTTGATGAGAATGATTATATTTCCCTAGGTCTTCTCTTCTCCAGGCTAAATCATCCCAGTTCCTTTGGATGGTTTTGAGTTTCCTTACCATCTAGGACATGTAACACCTGCCAACAGCTTTGCTAATTTTTGATCCTTGGCTATAGGCATGAAACTTACCACTTAGGGAGCATGGCAATTAATGGTCAGAAAATTATTTAGAACAACTTCTTTCCTTTTGGGAGGGAGGTTCTTACTTGGGATCTAGTCCCTCTCCTCATATTATATACTTGCTGCCTAGGATGTAACAGGCAGCTCCATACTCCCCATCCACACTCTCTAAAACCTCATTGGTTTTTGCTTCTGGGACAACTGGGACTGAGGGTGAGGGGGAGACCTGGAAACTACAAGAATCCTGAGCAGGGGGAGTTTTCATTTGCTGGATGGAGTGGTGGGGGAAACTAAAAATACCAAGCAAATGACATATTTACGTTGTTCTTGTTAATATCATGGATAGAATGCTGGGAGTTGTTACCACCAAGCCTGTGATTAAACGATAATAACCACTTTCATGTTTATAAATTTTGTCCTTGATATCAGAGAAGAATATTTTTAGGTTAGAACTTGGAGCAAACAAATTTCAACCCAGAAGGTGCTGGTGTGACTGTGAAATGAACTCTCTCTCTACTCATTCCCTGAATCCTTATCAGTCTAGTCTGGAGGGAAGTCTTGAGGGACTGAGGCTCAGAGAAGTAAAAGCAGTCATCCAAGGTGACACAACAAACTGAGATTTTAACTGCTTTTCAGTAATTCAGTAATTCACTCTACAGCTCTAACACTGCTGTAGCCCAGAAGCAGGAGGATTGGGGCAGCATGATTAGATCATAATGGGAAGGCAATATAAAGCTATATATACATACATGCATACCTGTGTATACACACATACATACACACACACAAATATTGATTGATGATGTTTGTCCTTCATTCTTGAAGACGATTATGACATCAGGGAGGTGATGCCATAATGACATGAAAGTGAATTGGATTTAAGTAAGAGGAGCTATGGTGTCCCAAGACTTACTTTCTCCTCCAGAGTCATATGGGTCTAGTGGCCCAGATACGAGATGGCCCTGAATGTGAGGCAATCAGGGTTCAGTGATTCCAACCAAGATCACAGGGATAGTAAGTTTAAAGAGTCTGAGGTCCGACCCCAATACAAATACATACATACATACATACATACATGCGCAACTCTCCCTGCTCCCCTTCTCTGCCATATACATGATAGGGACAGGCGCATAAGGAGAGATGGTTGGTTGTTAAAACCTCAGCTTTCAATATAGTGGGAAGATTGGATTTGGAGTCAAAAGATCTGGGTTTGAATACTGATTCTGTCACTAACTATCCATATAACTGGGCAAATTGCTTCTCTCAGGTCTCAGTTTCCTTATCTATAAAAATGATGAAGTTGACTTTAAATGATCTTTAAGGTCTCTTCTAGCTCAAATATTCTATGTATGACTCCCATTCTGTTTTTGCTCCAAACACTCCTTTGAATACAAAAACTCCCTGGAGTTTGAAATGGACAATCAGACAGTGGGAACAGCTGCAACCCCATAACTTCAACTCTTGGCAACCGGATCCTGACAAAAAGTATTTCTTTTGCAGCAAATTATGCATTCATCTAGCTCATTGGAAACAAAATATGATTTGCAATTTAACTTCCTGTAATGAGTTCCAGCTATTATTCGGATTTCATAATGGCTGGTTTCGTTGGACCAGATTGGTGGGGCACATGGTTTACCAAACATTTTCGATGCAAGCCCAGGTTTTTCTTATTTTAAATAGCAACAGCTGCTAAGCATGATAATTATTGTATTTCATCAAAATAAACTCCCCAAGTTGATTCAGGAGGCGTCTCGCGACTGCACTCCAGTGGACCAGAAAACTATGGACGAAGGTGGAAATGGAAACTTTTCTATCTGAGAAAGAGAAACAGTGTTGAGTAGAGTCCCAGGGGACTAGGTATGATGGGAGAAGGAAAAATCAAGGCAAATCAGTGGAAGAAACATATCTATGCTTTGGAAAAGAGTTTGGGTTTTTTAATTTTTCAAAAAAGAAGCAGGTCTTTTTTTTGACTCCTTGAAATTTGGCCCTAAGGTCAATGAGGCAAAGCTGTGAAATCAGTTATTAACTAGGAGGTAGTATGACATGGAACTCTAGAAGCCTGGAATCAGAAAAAAGTTGAATTCAAATCTGGCTACATTATCTGTATGACTCTGGACAAATCATTTCACCTCTGCCTCACACTTACCACCACAGTAGTGATGAGGATCAAATGAGATAATAATTATGAAGTGCTTAGCACAGTGCCTGGATGCTATATAAATTAACTATTTGGAGTCAGGAGTCTTGAGCTCAAACTTGGCAAGTCTTCTGAGCCTCAGTTTCCTTATCTGTAAAACAAGAAGATTGGATTTGAGGCTAAGGGTCCTTCCAACTCTAGATGATTCTATGATTCTATGAAATTTGTCTTCCTTGGCGTTGACATATTTTAGCCTGTTTGCTCTGCTGTAGAGTGCTCAGTCCAGGTTTATTTTCTTCTTCAGGTTGTCTTAGAATCATAGGATTCAGAGTGGGAAAGGGCTTTAGAGATAATCTATTCCAATCCTTTCATTTTACATATGGGGAAACTAAGATCCAAATGGCCTGTCCACAGCAAGTTGCAAGGTTCATATCTGATCTTGGGTCCTCTGTCTACCTAACAAGTTACCTTTCTTGACTGGGTCATCTTTCTTATTTGCTCCCTTCTCTCTGTTCCTTCTGGCCCACCTTAATACAAATACCTGCTACCAGCAATCTGGACTTTCACAGTAGCTTCCTAATCTGTAATAATCTGCTAGACTCTCTGCCCTGACCATTACATATTATTGCCTAATCTTCTTTATACATTCTCTGAATTTCTTCAGTTTGGGACCTGGAATTCCCTTCTTCCCAGCTCCATCTATTGACATCCTAGCTGGATTTTTAAAAGCCTTGTTTAAACATCAACATCTCCAAGTAGCCTTTCTTGGTTCCTGTTACCTTCCCCACCTTCTGCTCAGAAATGACCCTTTTTCCCTTGCAGATCTCACATGGATTTTATGGGTATCTTTCATTTTGTTTAGTATTATCTTTGGCAGCATAGCGAAGAGAATACTGGTCTTGGGAATTGAAAGATATTTGAATCCTGATTCAGACACTTACCTAGCTGTGTGACCTTGGGCAAATCTTGTAACCTTTTTCATACTCGGGGAAAAGGGGTGAGTGATAGTGTTTGCCTCAAAGGGTTACTGTGAAAATTAAATGAGATCGTCTATGTGAAGTGTTTTGCCAACTTTCTGGTTTTAATACATTTATTATTAATAAAAAATATCATCATCATTATATTATCCAAATTCCCTTACTAGACATGAGTTCCAGGAGAGGAGAGATGGAGTCTCCTCTAACTTATGTATATTGTCCAGAGTTTGTCATGATGCTCTCTATTCCCAGGAGAGCATAATAAACATTTGTTGAATAACAAGACATAATCCAGATTTTTGAGGGGACTGTTTTAAAATGACGTCTGCTGTTGTCTTTAGCAGAGTCAGGCTCTCTAAGTTGCAAAGGCTAGATGCCCTGGATGACTTGAAGTGAGGGAACCATTCACTTCTTTGGTATAGATTCTAAAGAATGGTGACAGAAGGGAGCTTCAGACACTCATTAGGTGATGTGCTCAGCTAGCAGAATTTCATTGCTGATTGCTCCTCCCTCCCTCTCTCCTTTATGATCAGGTCAGCTAAAACGTGCCAGGGCAGAGGATTCAGCCCAGGACAGATCATTCCTTCTTTTAGATCGCCTTCAATCATAGGATCCAGAGTGGGACTTCCCACCTCATGGTCCTATGCTCCCTTGTGTCTTTTAATACATGTTCTTCCACTAAAAGAAAAATTAAAAAACACTCAAGGACTTCCTAGAATAAAACACACATCTCTTAGTTTGACATATAAGATCTTTCATAACATAATACCAGCCTCCCTTCATAGTCTTATCTTACATATGCTTACCTCCTTGTATCCTATTCTAGTTAAATCAAATTACTTGCTATTAGCTAATGTCATTCTATTTTTTTACACCTTTTTGTCCTTGAATACACTGTCCCCAATGCATCTCTGACCTTCAAAATATTTCTCAAGGTATCATAGCCTTTTATGGAACCCTCTCTGATAACCTCAGTTCTAAGGGATCTCTTTCCCCTTTAATTTCTCATGCTATGCTATATGACTTTCTTCTATACACTTATCACATTTTTGTTATAGTTATTCATAATGCACTTGTATCACATTTGTATTAGAAGTATCTGTCATACTTCTCTATTAGATTGCACCTTGAGGGCAGGGATGATGTCATTTTTCATCTTTGTTTTCCTAGCATTTGACACCAGGCCTTGTATATCACAGGAACTTTGTAAAATGTTCAATGAATTAAATTTGCACAGAAGACAAGGCTCATTGAGGCCAAACCTGGTAGAATAAAGCAGAGGTGTCAAAAATGTGGCCCACAATGCTCCTGAGTACAAATAAGCCATATTAAAATGTATTTTGGAAATATGAAACAAAATAAATAAAAATACAATAAAATATGGATATTAATTTTTTATGTTTTTGCAAGGCAAATGGGGTTAAGTGACTTGCCCAAGGCCACACAGCTAGGTAATTATTAAGTGTCTGAGACCGGATTTGAACCCAGGTACTCCTGACTCCAGGGCCAGTGCTTTATCCACTGCGCCACCTAGCCACCCCTGGATGTTATATTTTAAAGCTTGCCAATATATGACTAAAGAGATCCTTACCTATAGATTGGTGGTTCCTGTTTCTATGTGAGTTTGGTACCATCTATATAGGACAATGGCCTCTAAGTTGGACCTGGCCCTGCTAGAGAACCATGGCATGACCCCAAGCTGGCTGTGCCATGATCCCCAGAGGGGTTATCAACCAGCTGTAGGGTAGGAAAAGAGATCAAATCCTTCATGGAATAGCCTGATGTGCAATTTACTCCAAACACTACACCTACCCTTCACTCATTATCTCTAGTATTCCTTTAGCCCTTTTCCTAATGCTGTTGTTGTTGTTCCTATCCAACTTTTTATTACCCATTGGGGGTTTTCTTGGCAAAGATGCTGGAGTTGTTTGCCATTTCCTTTTTTCAGCTCATTTTATAGTTGAGGAAACTGAGGCAAACAGGGCTAGGTGAATTGCCCAGGGTCACAGAATGTCTGAGGTCAGATTTGAATTCAGGGAGATTAGTCTTCCTGATTCCAGGACCTGGCAGTCTATCCACTATGCCACCTTGCTTCCCCTTCCTACTATTATGTAAGTGATAGATTCCCTTTCCTGCCCAGATGGTTGGTCCCTTTTGGGACAGTTATCACCCAAGTGAAAACTTCTTACTGTCATTGGGAATATCCCTGCCTTTTCTTTCCCCTTCCACCTTCCATCCCCTACCCATAGATCACCTTATGATTATGGCAGGCATTATACAGAATGTGAACTCTATACTCTGAGGTAATGACCAATGAGTGAGAATTCCCCTCACTTGGGCCTTACCTTGTCATAAATGGGACAAAATAAACAATGCAGTTCATATTAATTATAAGGAATATACATATATTGTGGGGGGGAGGTACATCAAATAATTGTTTACCAATGGTGAAAAACAAAAAAACTTTTGAGGCCAATGATCTAAAACATAAGGAACATAAATTTTCATAGCTAAGTAGGACAGGACAAAATTCTGAAACTACTCAAAATGAAGGCCATAGCCTTGCTCAGAACTCACATATTCAATTCTCACAGCAATCATGGCTCAAGAACTTGGCCCTGGCTATACCAAGGAAAGTGTCTCAGATTAAACAGACCATTAGCATTGGTTATCTCTGCTGCTGCTCTTTATATGTTAGTTAACAATTCATAATTATATGGTGCTTTAAGATTTGCCTTTATAGTAACTATATGATAAAGATAGTACAAGTTTTCTCTCTATTTTGTTGATGAAGAAATTGAACTTCAGAGAGGTTAAATGATTTGCTAATTGTTTTCATCATTAGAAAGTGGTAGATGAGGATGATTCTATCTCTGCTGCCTACTACAAATCTTTATACTTATTGTTTGTTCTGTCTCCTTGCTGTCAGCTTCACTATCGCTTGTTAACATATAGTGGATATGATTTTCGTTGATTGCACATGGTTTTATTTAATTCTCTTCAGGCTTTATACAAAGAAAATAGTTTTCTGGACACATAGAAATCAAAGGAGTCTTAGCTTTCCTGAAAAAATTTCTCTGAATTTTTAAAGCTAAGATCAAGGATGGAGCAATAGGTTCATGCCTTAATTTTGGGTGTTTGCTATCAGAGTCACTTGACCTTTGGCACAGATATACCCAAGAGAATACAGAATTAAGTACTTTAATGCTGTCAAGAATACAGAAAACTTTTACTGACCTTGTGAAACAAATTCATCATTGCCCAGCTCTTTTGTGATTGTCTTTGTGTCTTTTCAGTCATGTCTAATTTGGCAAAGATACTGGAGTGGTTTGTCATTTCCTCCTTCACCTCATTTTACAGATGGGGAAACTGAGGAAAAGGGGTTTAAGAGACTTTTTCAAAATCACATAGCTAGGAAGTATCCAAGGTTGGATTTGAACTCAGGTGGAGGAGTTTTCCTAATTTTAAGTCCAGAGTTCTATCGACTGCATCACCTTTTGTGTAAGACACCAGATGGTTTTTGGAAAAGATAAATGCATAAACCTGGAGAACACAAAAATAGATGTACGGTTGGGTGATGTCACCTAAGTAGGTAATCAGACCATTCTAACCCTACCTTCTACAACAAGGTTTCACATGACTCTTGTTCCCCTTCTTTATCTAGTACTTATAGTTTAATTGGCACAATTTAAAGATCAATTTAAAGAACTTTAATCAATTTAAAGAACCTTAGGTCTTCCCTCTTGGTCTATGCAACCTTGGAATGAGGGAGGGGATGATACCTTCATTGGAACTATTGACAAAAGTTGTTGTTCCCTTGCTCTCAAAGTTCAACTATAATCCCACCTCAATGATAGTTACCTTCACCTATTGTTGGATCCAGAACTATATAGTAAGATCTATATAGGATCCTAACTATAAGTAGGATTTCATGTATTTAGGGCAAATTCATTTGAAGGTAGGGCAGGACAATCTGATCATGACTATAGTAACTGTGGGAAAAAGTGTGGCTCATCCCACTTAAAAATCTGTCCTGGGATTTTATGGAAGTTTAGATAAGAAAGCAAGACCAGCAAAAGAAAAGCCAGGAAATGGAAAAATTGAAGTACAATGTATGGATAACAATCATGGTGAGGAGAAAATATTTGCCTTCTATGCCCATCCCTGGTGTCAAGCTCTTGGACCAGAAACTCATTTTTTCCTATGCAAGTTATGGTTCCAATTGACTTCCAATGAAGTCAGAATGAAATATTGGTTTCTGCCTAAGGTCTGCACTCCAAAGTCTGAAGTCAGAGATCTGGAGACATGAACCTGGCCCAGAGAAGCAGGCGGTGCTGACTGAGCAAAACAAAAAAAAAAAAAGGAATTTGAATGTCAGCATCTCCTCCACATTTGGTCTGGGAGCATCAATTAGCACTGGCAAATTGGTTCACAAATTTGCATCTGGTTTGGGGTTTGGGTCAGAGCCACATCTCAAGCCTGGTTTAGCAATAATTATATCCCACATTTGTCAAGTACTTTTAACTTGATCTCTCATTTGGTGCTCACAGAAACCCTATGAGGTGAACAGGGCTTATTATTGCCATTTTACAAATGAGGAAAGTGATGGCCACAGAAGTTGAAGTGACCTGCCTACAACTAGACATCTAATTAATGTGAGAACCAAGCAAGAACCCAGGTCTCCAGACACTTAAACAAGGGTTCTTTTGGGGGGAAATAGAAGAATGTGGCCATAAAATCATACACACATATCCCTACAATGCACATTGATTAATCAATCAAAAAGCACTTATTAAGTACTTACTGTATGTCAAACAGTTTGCTCGACACTGGAGATACAAAGATAAAATGAAAGTCTTTCCCCTTCAAGAGTCTTATGTTCTAACATAGATAGAGAACTGGGCCCAGAGTCAGGAAGATCTGAGTTCAAATCTAGTCACAGAGATTTACTAGTTGTGTGACTAGGTAAGTCACTTAACCTCTGTCTGCCTCAGTTTTCTCAATTGTAAAATAGGGATAATAGCATTACCTACATTTTAGGTTTGTTGTGAGGGTCAAATGAATTATATTTGTAAAGGCTTTAATTCAATGCTTTAGGAAATACATGTTTATTTCCTTCCTCTCTGGGGATATAACACACACACACACACACAGACACACACACAGACACACACACACACACACACACACACACACACACACACACACACATATATATAAGAATATACAAAATAAATATAGTCTAAAAGATAGGAAGGGGAGAAGTGATAGTGGTTACTCTAGATATGAAAGAACCAAGGCAGCAGGAAAGTTTAGAGAGTCCAAATGCATAATTATAATACAAAGAAATGCATGATGAGAGCATTAGCAAAGTATAAACAAAGTGCTAGCTAGGCTATATAGGGAGAATAGTCTGTTACTGAATGTTTATATATCTATGTATATATGTATGAGAAAGGAGAGTTTGTGTATGAGAGAGAAAGGAAAATAGGGAGAAAGAGGGAGAAAGAGAGACAAGAGACTGAGACAGAGAGAGATGTGCTTCTAGGAGGAGTAAGGGAAGACTTTTTGGCAAAGGTGATATTTAAGTTCAACAATTCAACAGGTGAAGAATGGGAGCAGGATGTTCTAGAGAGGAAAAAACTTAAGGGATGACAAGGAATCCATTTGGTTGGAAGGTAAAGTATATGGAAGGGAGCTGGAGAGGCATCCTAATGTAGTATAAATGTTGGAACAGTCACTGATCTGCTTTGGCAGAGGAATCTCCTCACTAGAAGATAGATGTTAAACAAATGAAATAACAGTCCAGAAACCACTTTCTCCCCATTCCTCTGACCCTCCCTCAAAAGTCTGGAAAAAATAAAATAGTACCAGATTGTATTGGGCCTTTGAATGTTAGACAAAGCAGGTTGAACTACAACAAAATAATAGTAGGAAGCCATCAAAGATTATTAAGCAAAAAGGAGATGTTTGACTGCAGTATAAAGGATGAACTGTAAGGTAGGGGGAAGAGTAGAGATAGGAATGCCTTTAAAAAGGTAGTGACCCAGGTAGTTAATGAGGATCTTTACTATCTAAAGTTGACACTCACATTACATGTGGAATAAGAGGAGGGGGAAGCCTGTTGTTGTTCAATGTGGATGGGTAGGTGATAACTCACAACAGAGAATAGCTACCTCATTTTCTTTCACACATGGAGAATATTCTTTAGGCTGCCAAGGACAAAACAAAAATTACTAATAGGGAGTTGACACCCAAGGTAAGTAAGGTGATAGTAAGAAAGCACTTATTTGGTCTTGATGAATTCAAGTCTACCTGAGGCAGATAAATCATATGTTTGGGTTTTGAAGAATGGTAGATATGAGTACTGAGTCACTTGAATTTGACAAATGTTAGAATAAAAGAGGTACCTTTGAATTAGAAAAGGACTTATACACCCCAATCCTAAAAAAGGGAAGAGAATGGAAACTATTGAACTTGGCTTCAATTTCTTGTAACATTCTAGAATGAATTGCTAGAGAGAGGATTAGTGAAACATTTTTAAAGAAACTGGTGATCACAAAAATAAGCATGACCTTCAAGAACAGGTCATTCAAGATTAACCTCTTTTTGAATAAAATTATTTAACTGATAGATCAAAGGGAATGTTAAAGGTACAGTTAACCAAGTTTTATTTTATTCTCCAGAAATGATGAAATGTAAGCTAGATGAGAGTATAATTGGATGAACTCAGAACTGGGTGAATGTCAAGACTCAAAGAGAAGTCATAAATAGTTTGAAATCAGCCTGGCAGGAGCTCAGTGGACTGCCCACCCCAGGAATCTGTGTTGAACCTTTTCATCTCTGACTTAGTTAAAGGCATAGACAGGAGTCTTGTTAAATTTGCAGATGATACAAAGCTACAAGGTATAAATGATAAACTGACTGACAGATTAGAATCCTAAAAGATCTTGATAGATTAGAACTTTGGGCTGAATCTGATGATATGAAATTGAAGAGAGATAAATATAAATCATCAGCCCTCTTCCTTCTGCTTACATAATCATAGTTCTAGCCCATCCCCACCTGCGTGACTGTAGTATGCTTCTAATTGGCTTCCCTGTCTCTAATTCATTATTCCTCATACTGCCAAAGAAATATTGCCAAAGCACAGGTCTGACTATGTCACTCTTCTCTTCAAAAAGCTCTAGTGGCTCCATCTTGCTTCTCAGATAAGATACAGAAGCCTTTGTTTGATTTTTGAGATCATTAAGAGTCTGACCCCCAGCCTGCCTTTTCAGGGTTGTTGTGCCATTATTCTTCAACCTTTCTATTTATATTCAATAAAACTGTCCTACTCAGTTTACTGTTTCCTATACATGATATTGGGGCAGTTAGGTGGTGCAATGGATTGAATGCTAGGCCCAGAGTCAGATAGAATTGAGTTCAAATCTTGCATCAGACACGTACTAGCTGTGTGACCATAGGCAAGTCACTTCATCCTACATGCTTCAGTTTCCTTACTTGTATAAGGAAGCTGGAGAAGAAAATGGCAAACCACCTAGTATCTTTGCCAGGAAAATTTTAAATGGAATCATAAAGAGTTGGGCATAAACAAAAAAGAAAAATACATAGTATTCCATCTCCCAGGGTGTCCACTGTATTTGGAACACAACTCCTTCATCTTTGCCTCAAAGGATCCCTGACTTCCTTCAATTGCTCAAGTGATTAGGTTACTATTTCCAACAGGAAACTTTCCTGAATCCCTAGCTCCGTATTCCCAGGTCCTAGAAATTACTCTTTCTATGCTTCTCATATATAATATTTCACAAAAAGGTTTTGTCATGTTTAAAACTAGTCCTAAACATTCTAGTTTTAAGTTTGTTTTAAAACAGAACTAAGCCTTTTGGGGATATCCTGAAAATATTTTTGCTTATTTGTGAATATATTGTTTATCTCAATTGAATGTAAGCTCCTTGAGGAACAGTCCTTATCCCTGTTTTATTATTTATATTTGTATATAAAATGCAATAGTATAACATACTATTTCTTTATTCTTGTTTTCTGTTTATTTTCTCTTTCACAGGATGACAAAAATGGAAATGCATTTTGCATAACCATATATATATATATATATATATATATATATATAAGCTTTATCAATTTGCTTGCTTTCTCAATGAGAGGTGGAGGGAAGTGAGGGAAAAATTTGGAACTCAAAATTTGAAAAAATATTTTTATATGTAATTGGGAAAAATAAAATATTAACAATGAAAAATGAAAATAAACCAACAGCTCAAATACAATATGAGGAATACATGATTAGAATAGCTTTTATGAAAAAGATTAGGATTTTTAATGAGCCTAATATGAGTCAACAACAGTGTAATATGGCAGACAGAAAAGTTATTTTCTTCTTTTTATTTTATTTTATCTTCTTTTATTTTTTGCAAGGCAATGGAGTTAAATGGCTTGCCCAAGGTCATACAGCTAGGTAATTATTAAGTGTCTGAGGCCGGATTTGAACTCACGTACTCCTGATTCCAGGCCCAATACTCTATCCACTGCACTACCTAGCCACCCCATTTTTATCTTTTTCTACATTAAGAAGTCATTTCTTTTTGGAACAGGGAGTTAGTAGTTTTGATGTCCTCTGCCCTGGTCAGACCACATATAAAATCCTCTGATCAGTTCTAAGCACTGCATTTTTAGAAAGAACATTAATAGAAAAACTTCCAGAGGAAAACAACCAGAATATATTGTTGGAAGGATGTTTAGTCTGAAAAAGAGGATTACCAGGGCAACATGACTGTTACTATCAAAGACTAGAATGGCCATCATGTAGAGAAGAAATGAGATTGTTTGGTTTGGCCAAGAGGAAACACTATGGGTGAAAGTTGCAAGTATTAATTTAGGCTTGCTACAAGAAACCTGGAATTGTAAGACCTGCCTTTGCCATTTATAACCTGACCCTATGTCATTAAATGTTTCTGCTTCTTGATTTTTTTCTTCTGGTAAATAAAGAGATTTGTCTGTTTTTTTCCTACAGTCATTCCAGATCTGGACCTAAGATCCTCTGATTGAAAGATCTTAATCAGAGCTAATGGGGCAGCTGAATGGCTCAGTGAATAGATTGCTGAGTCTAGAATCAGGAAGACTTCAGTTCAAATCTGGCCTCAGATACTAACTAGCTATATGACCCTGGAGAAGTCACTTAACTTCTGTTTATCTTAATCCACTGGAAAAAGAAATAGCAAACCACTCCGGCATCTTTGCCAAGAAAATTCCATGGACTGTATTGATGTGATATAGTTCACAGGGTTATGAAGAGTCAGACATGACTGAATGACTGAACAATAATTCAGAGCTACCTGAAATGTAGGAGGTGAATATTCCTTCACTGCAGGCTACCAAGCCAAGGTTGGAATGATGTGTTTCAAGTAGGATATTTTTTCATGTTTGAGTTGGATTAGGTGGGCACTGTGGTCCCCTCTAACTTTGAAGTTCCATGATTCTGATTGATTGAATATGAGAGAAGGTATATGGAAGAGTCAGAGGTAATACCAAAGTTTTAAATATAAGACACTAGGAAATAGTAGTCCTACTGACAGAAATGAGAATTCCAAAGGGAGAGCAGATTAAAAGGTAGCTCTCTTCTGGTTATGCTGAGTTTGAGGTACCAATGGAAGGACTATCCAGGGGAATGTATTCTGTAGGTTCAGAGGAACGATGTAGTTTGCTAAAGGTCACAAAGTTAGGATATATCAAATCTCATATTGAAACATGTTTTTTCCCTAATTCGATTTGAATGCAATTCATTTTTAAAGTTGTTTCTTCAAACAAAGCATTACACTAGGCCCTGGGGATATGAACACAAAAAACAAAGCATTCCCTGCCCTAGAGGAGCTTATATTGTTTTTTATTTATTTTTCCAATTACTTATAAAGATAGTTTTCAAAATTAATTTTTGTAAAATTTTCTTCCTCTTTCCCTTCCCTGACTCCTCACTATGATAGCAAGTAATCTGACAAATTTTATACATGTACAGTCATGCTACACATATGTTCATATTGGTCATGCTGTGAAAGAAGAATCAGAACAAAAGGGAAAAACCATGAAAAAGGAGAAATAAAAATAATTTAAAAAGGAAAAATATTATGCTTTAATATGCATTCAGATGACATAATTCTTTCTTTGGATGTGGTTGACATTTTCTATCACAAGTCTTTTAGAATTGTCTTTAGGGGGTGGCTAGGTCGTGCAGTGGATTAGAGCATTAGCCTGGAGTCAGGAGTACCTGAGTTCAAATCTGGCCTCAGATACTTAATAATTACCTAGCTGTGCAGGCCTTGGGCAAGCCACTTAACCCCATTGCCTTGCAAAAAACTAAAAAAAAAAAAAGAATTGTCTTTGACTACTGGTTCTCAGCATCCATTCATGTAAGTCTTTCCAGGTCTTTCTGAAATCTGCCTGAGGATTCTTTTAAAGGGAGAGAAAGGGTACATTGAATAAATAGAATAGTCAATACAAAATTATTCAAGGTAATTTTGAGAGGGAAAGACAACAATTGACTAGGTGGATCGAGGAGGACCTGTGTAGTATATAATACTTGAGCTATACTTTGAAGGAAGGTGAAGAATGTTAGAAGCAGAGAAAGAGACAGGGGTGGATTTCAAAATGTAGTTCATCCTGTATAAAGCCATAGAGGTGGGAAATGATAAGTTAAATATAGGAAACAAGTGGCAGGTCAATTTGAAGGAAAAAAGAATGTGTGTGAAGAGGAGTGATATGAAATAAAACTGGGAAGAAGATGGGAGGGATGGATTATAGAAGATTAATGCTAAACTAAGGATTTTCTATGATCTTAGAGGCAGTGAGCAGTCATTGAAGATTTTTAAGTAGGATTAAAAACAGTTAGATGCAGTGGACAGAGTATGGGCCCTGGAGTAAGAAGTACCCCGAGTTCAAATCTGACCTCAGACACTTAATTATGTAGCTGTGTGGCCTTGGGCAAGCCACTTAACCCCATTTGCCTTGTAAAAAACCTAAAAAACAAAAACAAAAAAAAAGCATAGTTAGATCTGAGTTTTGGAGATATGATTTTGCTAACTGTTTAGAGGATATATTGCAGAATGGGAGTAACCAGAAGCAGTGACCTTTCTACTTCATTGAAATCTGAAGGCTAACATGATAGAAAATTCCATAGGATTTGATAATAAGATAAAAATTGAGTTGAAGAATATAGGGAGGAGAGAAATGAGGAACTGACTCTAATGATAAAATTTGAATCTCAGTACTAGAACAAATATGTAGAGGGTTACCTATGGGGGAGGAAATATCTGGGTAATATTTAATTCCAAGAATTGAGGGACCATGTATTTGTCCATGGACCATGTTCTGATACCTATAACATTCTTTGAGGGCTTAACCTGTGAAAGGTAGGCTTTGTTAAGAGATCATTAAGGAGAAGATGTTAAAGGTCATTTGTCTAACATCTCCTGGCTGATCTGTGGCTATCTTCGCTATCCAGTCTCCACTTTTTTCATCCTAATATGTTTCCTTTTAAGTGATCAGAGGCCATTTCCATCCCTTACGGCAAACCTTGCGCTTCCTGTCTGCCTTTATTTGGGGATTTCTAAAAAGGGAGCAAGTGCTGCAGTCTCTGGGCACACATTCAAAAAAAAAAAAAAAAAACCGAACACATAACGAGAAATTTGCCAAAACCCCGCATCAAATCTCTCCCGCTGTGAGTTCCTCTACTTGGTCCTCCCCCTCAGCCCCATGGGCAAGGCTCCCAGATAATGAAGAAATCCTCCACAATAGCATCAAGATCTCTACTTTGCCAGGTCAGAGTAGTTCAGGACAGACAGTGCATTAAGGTTTATCAGTAAGGTTTGGTATCATCAAGTCCAACACCTTTCCATGAAGATGGAAAGCTGCATCACTGCCAAATCAGCCCCAGAGAGGATGGCTCTGTCCTTGCTCTTTATAAACAACACTTCATTTGTCATCCTGATGTCTTTGCATGAGCTGCAGCTCATGTTTAGAATACATTCCCTCTTCAATTCTCTTTCAGAACTCTAACACCACCTTCTACATGAAGCTTTCCCTGATTCCTTCAGTTACCAGTATCTTCCCTTCCAAGTTACTTTTATTTTATCTTGTGTCTCTTTTGTATACTGAAGATCTTACCTCCTCTGGATAGATAGCAAGTTCTTTGTTTGACTTTTGAATTCGAAGAATCTGGAGAAGAAAGTGAGGCTGGTGACTTAGCACAGCACCCTCTCACTGAAATCCAGTTCACATGCTTGTTCTGGCATCACCCTCCTGGATGTTTTGTTCTTCTTAGAAAATGAAGGACAAATATTATTATTATTATTATCAAGTGCCTAGCCAGTGCTTGACAGGTAAGAAGTAGTTAATAGATATTGATTGGTGGATTGCTTATTGATAGATGGAGCCATCGCCCCATAGAGCTGAATTAAAGATGGTGAAGTTTCCATCTATCAACAACTAATTAATTAACAAATACCTTCAAATAGCCTTCTATGTGCCAGACAACAGTGATTGACAGAGGCAAAGACACAATTTAAATGGTACTTGATCTCAAGGAGTTTGCTAAATTAGCTGAGAGAGACATGGTAATGGTAATTTCCTGATCTAGAAATGCTCCCTCCAATGACAAAAACTGCAGAACTAGTCCAACATCTCTATTAATTCAGAAAGCCTTTATTGAATATCTACTGTCTCAGTAGCAAAGTGTGAGATACTAGGAGATTAAGAGAGATAGGACTGGAGGGAAGAGGATAGAAATGTTAGAAAAGAACCAATGAATCAATTATAGTATGTGAACCACTTCAATGTGGTGCTAATAAGGTTGTTGTCATGTGACCAACCCTCTAAGGGCTATGATTAGCTTTGCTCTGTTCTATAGATGCAGAGTGACACCCTAATCCTGAAACCACAGATGGTTATTTTTTGTTTTTTGTTTTGCTAATGTGGGCTATTTCCTCATAGAGAGCATTACAGACCATTCCCCCACTGCTGAAACACTCATCCTTTAACTTAGAAGGGGTTCTTAACCATTTTTTGATGTGTATAATGGGTTGCTTTGATAATTTGGATTTTTATACCTCAAAATATTTTTAGATAACTAATGGAAATGCTAAATTTCCCTTAGAAGTTATTGAAAACAAAGATATATTTTTCCCCATCCACATTCATGGATCCATTTGGTTTAGAGGCAGAGCTAAATGTAGTCAATAATAGTAATTATATGATGTTTATATGACATTTAACAGTCTATAAAAATGTTTTGCACCCACTATAGAAAAGCTGATCTCCATATCATATAAGGCAAAATCTCTAAAAATTAGGATTATACAATAAAGGAATGGATTGACAAGTGTTAAAGAGTTTCCTATGACTGGAAGCATTTAAACATCTGTTCATGATTTATCAAAGGCATTCTAGAGAATATTTTTATAAGGAGTTTGATCATCCCCACAAAAATTATATTTTGAAATCTCATCATGGTGTGGAGGTAATCTAGGTTTGGTAGAAGGATATGCCAGCAGAGTTCAGTCAGTCAGGTTTATTCATATTGGAAATACCCTGATTGTGGTACTTATGAAAGACTATGTAAAGTCCAAAGACCAGCAGCCTATAGAGTGGTTTGTTATCAGGAGATTGCCTGTGAGAGCTCACAAGATATATAAAATTGTAAATGGACCTCCAACCCTATACATCTCCCTCTGATGTTTCAATATTGGTGACAAAGTGTTTTAAAAAAAGAGACAGAGGGTACAAAGAGTCAAGGAGTTTTAGATTATCTGTAAATATTAATTTAATATTGATACTCTAAATGTGAGATGCTTACTCAATGACCAACAAGCCAGCATCCTATTAGAGAAAACTGAATCATAACAAGATGAACCGTCTTATGAAAATAATTAGAAGAATATTGCAGTTCAATTTAATGATGGTTCTTGGGTTTTCTTTTCCACTCTATTGCAAAAACTTTTTCTTGACTCTTTACATGAATTTATTAGCCCATGCTACCTTTCTTTCCCTTTTCTCCCAGGTATTTCCTTTTTCACCCGATTGACTCCGTCTTTATAATATTTTATACCTTTACATTCAGCTCCCTCCTCTGCCTTTTCTACGTATGCTCCTTCTAACTGTTCTTATAAATGAGAAGGTTCATATGAGTTATCAGTATCTTCTTCCCCTGCAGTAATATATACAGTTCAACAGCATTAAATCTCTCATAACTAACCCATCCTGTCCACCCTCCCTATGTTTCACCTGAGTCCTGGACTTGAAGATCAAACTTTCTGTTTAGCTCTGGTTATTTAAACAGGAAAGTTAAAAAGACTCCTGTTTCATTGAAAGGCCATCTTTTCCCCCTGAAAGAAGATGTTCAGTTTTTCCTGGGTAGTTAATTCTCATTTGTAATCCAAGCTCTTTTGTCTTTTGGAAAATCATATTCCAAATCTGATAAGCCCTTAATGTAGATGCTGCAAAATCCTGTATAATCCTGACTGTAGATCCATGGTAATTGAATTGTTCTTTCCAGCCCACTTGTAGTATTTTCTTTTGACTTTGGAGTTCTAGAATTTGGCTATAATATTCTTGGGAAGTTTTTTGGGTGGGGAGGGATCTCTTTCATGAGGTAATCGGTGGATTTCCTAAATTTCTATTTTAGGATCTCAGGACAATTTTACTGGATAATTTCTTGAAAAATTAAGTCTAGGCTCTTTCCCTGGTCACAACTTTCAGGCAGCTCAATAATTTTTAAATTATCTCTCTTGGATCTGTTTTCCAAGTCAGTTGTTTTTCCAATGAGATATTTCATATTTTCTTCTAATTATTCATTCTTTTGGCTTTGTTTTAGTGTTTCTTGATTTCTCACATAGTCATCAACTTCTTTTAGTTCCATTCTACATTTGAAGGAGTTATTTTCTTCAGAGAGTTTTTAATCTTCTTTTCCAATTGGCCAATTCTGTTTTTTAAAAGAAATTCTCTCATTAATCTTTTGGACTGTTTTTTTTCCATTTGACTTAAAACTGGTTTTAAACATGTTATTTTCTTTGGTGTTTATTTGTATCTCTTTCACCAAGCTGCTGACTTGGTTTCTCTTGATTTTCCCCATATTGCTTTCATTTCTCTTCCCAGTTTTTTCTCTACCTCCCTTACTTGCTTTTCAAAAGTCTTTTTTTTAGCTCTTCCAAAGTCTTAGTCCAATTACTATTTTTCTTGGAGACTTTGAAGCTTTGGCTTTGTCATCTTCTGAGTGCATATTTTGATTCTCTATAGGACCAAAAGTAATTTTCTATGGTCAGATTCTTTTTTTTTCCCCCGTTGTTTGCTCATTTTCTTGGCCTATGACTTGATTTACTGTACTTCCAAAGCTTTTGGGGGTTTTGGCATGCCCCCCCCCAGGGACCTTAATTCCTCTAATATCTTGTGAGAGGCTCTGACTGTTCTCTTGGCCTTTACTCTGGCCTGTGGATGACCACAGACAATCCCTTCTGCCCTGAAGCTGTGAGGAGGGTTCCTACTCCTTTATAGTTATATGGGGACCCATACTAGGCCCTGGATCTGAGTATGGGCAAAGCAGAAGAGTCCTGCCCCAGGGATGGCAGAGATGTGGACTGAGCATTCTGGAAGCAACTGCTGGGTGGTTCAGGGGTTTCAGGGTGGGGCTGCCTTGAGGCCAGTACTTGCCTGGGCTCCACATACACTCTGTTGCTGTAGGGTTCTCCCACCAAACCTGCAAGCCATCTTGGTGATCTCCAGGTCAAGATATCTGGAAACTATTGCCATGGGCCCAGGTGCCCCACTGGCTGTTCCTGGAAGGCTGGAGATGGTTTTCTCTAGTGAGGTAACAGGCTGCTTTGCAGCTCCTTCCAACTCTAGTCTTGGTGGAACAGACCATCAAGACATCTTGGGCTGGAAAATTACTTCATTTAGTCATTCCTGCCCCTACAGCTTTTGGAGTTTTTTGGGGGAAAACAGCTGGGAATTCTCTCCCTTTGTGTTGCCATCTTGGTTCCATCTAGCTCCATCCCTTGTGATGAACTTGTAAAGGAGGTGAAAAGTACTATGAAATTTCCACCTAAGTCAAAGAATCTTGAAATTGGAAGGGAATTCAAAGTTCTTATTGTGTCATCTTACACCATACATAAAAATGTGAGAGAAAACTATGGCATGCAATTTAAATAATTTGCTAAAAATAGAAAATGGATAAAGGAACTGACACTGACTTGAAGTCTCATCATTTTCCTCTTGAATTTTAAGAAGCACAAAGAATTGCCATAATAAGAGTGTCAAAAGAGCCTAGAGGACACAGCTAGGGGTTGTAGTAGAGAGAGCACCAGCCCTTAGCATCCTAGACATGAATTCAAATCTTTGGGCAATTCACTTAATCCCATTGCCTTGCCAAAAAAAAAAAAGAAAGAAAAGAGCCTCAAAAATGTCTTATGGTTGTTGAAGAATCTAAACTGTAAGTAAAGACAAGAAGGTAATGAATGATGGATATAATTTGATTGAGGTATATTAACATCAACAAATTATTTGTAAGAAGTGAGGTAAAAGAAAACAAATAAGCCACATATAAGTGTTAAAAAGAAGCAGACCAGTCAGGCAGCAAAATAACAGGATAACAGATGAATAGCCTATATGCTCTAAATGTACCCATAAAACTATTAGGAGATCTAGAGGAAGATCCATGCATGATAAGTGAATTAGATGTAGAAGTTAATGTAGAAGATATTATATATCATTTTAGGGAAAGATTTTCTCATTTATTTTTAAAAAATATTTTCCTTTTTTCCAATTACTTGTGTGAAAAACATTTTTTAATGTTCTTTTAAAATATTTTGAGTTCCAAGTTCTCTCTTCTTCCCCTCCCCTTTCTTTCAGACAGCAAGCAATTTGATATAGGTTATACATATGTGGTTTATGCAAAACATATATCCATATTAGTCATATTGTGAAAGAAAACACAGACCAAAAAAAAACCTCCATGAAAAAATAAAGAAAGCAAAAAATAGTATGCTTCAATCTATGCTCAGACTCTATCAGTTCTTTCTCTGGAGGTGGATAGCATCTTTGAATATAAGTTTAAGGAGAGGTTTATAAAGCATTTTGTTTACATATTCTTATCTGATCCTCATAATAAAATATGAGGTTTTATTTGTAATGTAAATAAGGAAGCAGTCTTAGAAATGTTGAGTTATCTGTGTTCATTATATCCAAATAGTAAGTGTCAGAGACAATATTTGAACCTGGGTCCTCCTGACTCCAAATAATAGGATTCTAGTCACAATGTCTCCTCTCCTATTTCAGTATGAATTCTGCCTCTGACACTTGCTATCTGTTTTGACTTTGAGATAACCTTCCTTCACCGGGACTCAGGTTCTTTATCTATATACTGAGGTATTAGATTAGATAACTTCTAAGGATCTTTTAACCTTTAAATTCTAGGATGCCAATAGAATTTATTAACAATATAAGGTATTAATTATCTAATTGGGTAGAGGTCTATGTTAGGTATTCAAACATATTTGTGATATCCCCAATCATAATGAATGTATAAACTAGTGAGAATGATACAGCAGCACGCACACCACACACAACACACACACACACACAACACACACACCACAGACAGACAGACATACCAATTATTAGTAGCCCAGTGGATAGATTGCTGGGCTTGGAATCAAAAAAGTCCTGAATTCAAATCCAGTATCAGATCTTTCCTAGCTGTGTGACCCTGGATAAATCACTTAACTGCTGTCTGACTCAGTTTCCTCAATTGTAAAATGAGTTTGAATAATAACATCTGCTTCCTAGGATTTTGTGAGAATTACATGAGCTATTTTAAAAGCTTTCTGAAACCTTAAAATGGGATATAATTCTGTTACTATTATTATAGAAATTTTTATATATAGATGTCACTGTAAGTCAGAATAGAATATAAATGCATATGAGAGGTGCAAACAAAATGCCTTTTGAGGCACAAGGAAAGAAAGATCGTTTACAAACTATGGAAGAAGAAGAAAGGAAGGCAGCTTGGAATAGGTGGTATTTGAAGGATGCTTTGAAGGACTTCAACATTTGGAAAACAGGGTTAGTGAGTGACAGACCATCCAATGATAGGAAATAGCATGAACAAAGACACAGAGGAGGAAAGTTTTAGATTTTTGCAAAAGGTGGAGTAAGAATTTTAGTCATTTAGGAGGCAGAGTACAAAGAAGGGAATAGGATAAAACAAATAAACAAGCAAAAAATTCAGCTTCAGAGTCAGAGGACTTGAATTCACAATCTAAATCTACTACTTTCTACCTGTGCATTTTCAGGTAAGTCACTTAACCTCCTTTGGATCTCAGTTACTTATTTCACTTGTAAAAGAAGTGGATAGACTTAGATGACTTCTTGGATTCTGCCCAGCCAGAGACTGGTGATCTATGGAGGAATAGTGTGGAACTAGGCAAGGAAGGACAAGTTAGAAGAACTGATGAGGAGTCAGGAGGAGGGTCTTTATCAAAATGTAGCTGATAATAATAGAGAAAGCTTGAAGATTTTAAGCAAATAAGTGATACTTCTAGGGACAAGGTAGAGAAGGAGCATCTGCCCTGTGGGCACAGGATAAAGATTTGCCGGCAATTCCCAGACTCTGGGGAAATACCTCTAGAACAAGAATGAGAATACAGAATCTGAGCCTCCCTTGCTAGGTGGGGCTTTCAATGCAGCAAAGGATTCATGAAATTCAGCAAGCAGGCAAAGTTTTTCTGCACTCTCCCTCCTCTCTATGCAAGCGTCTTGGGAGCTAAGCGAGAGTCTCAGAGGATGTGCCTGCCTCTCTGGGCCCCCGTGGTTGCTATGGTGAGCACTGATTTCTTTTTTTAAAATCTAACAGCCAAATTAAGGATGATTTCACCCTGCTTGGAAGCTCTGAGCTTTGTCTTGGAGGCTCAGGACCTGATTTTCATTCTCTGGCTCTCAAGCTCTCTGGCACTCAATGTCTTTCTCAGGTCAGGGGGTCAGGGAAGGCATTTACCCTGTATCCCTCAGGGATGCCCATCTTGGACCACCCCCCTCCATTGTTCATTACCCCTCCTTGCTTCTCAGTTTTTAGAACTTTGGTTCTGTGTAACTGGGAATTAACATAAAATAGAAAAAGGAGTTATCACTGAGAAGTCTTTCAAAGCAGCAAGTGGGAAGGACTTCAGCAGAAGAGAGAATATTACAGGGAGGAAAAAACCTATGCCTGAACCTTTACTAGTCCCAGGAGACCCTCCTCTACCTGAGGCCCTGAGGGTACTCTCTAGAAACAACTTCATCTCCTCTCTTTTTCCCCTCCCCTCATACATCCATAAATAATCTCATAAGTTTTTGATTCAAAGGGGACATTGAAAAAAACTAACTTTTCTATGGTCAGTTAGAAGTAGTATGCTCAGAATTCAAATGTAAGTCTTTTGGTTCCAAATTCAGGGTTCTTTTTCCCTGGAGGTCAGGCTCAACTTGGGGCTCAGCTAATATGCACACTGTTTCCCAACAGCACTATTGTTGGCACTCTCCCAAGAAGAATCAAACTTTGATTTGTTTCCTTTACTTGAGGCAGGACAATCAGAATGGGTTGCAAGGTGCTCGGACAAATCTTTTCATAGATTTGGACTTCAGTCTCCTTCTCTGTAAAATGAGGCAGTTGCATTAATTAGTCTCTCATGCCCCTTCCACCTCTAATAGTCTGGGATTCTATGAATTTCCTATTGTATATGATGGGCCTTCCTGGATTGTCTAAAGATAGAATGTCTGTCTCTGAGCAGTCTATGTAAATGAAAGTATTTGTAGATGCTCACAGGTAATATGAGAGAAGGGGAAAGTGCTTAGATTGGCTAATGGAGCAGGAATAATAGGTAGAAAGAAACTTTGAGACTGCAGGTTGCAGGAGGAGTGAATAATGAATAATAATAGGAACAAGGTTTAGAGCTGGAAGAGGGCTTCAGAGGGCATTTTGTCCACCATGTACATTTCACAAATGAGGAAACAGAGATCCTAAAAGGTCAAGTGACTTGGCTAGCATCACCCAGGTAGGATCAGAGGCAGAATTCAACCCATGTCCTCTGATTTCTAAAGTCAAAGTCATATATAAACTGGGCTTGTAGTAGTAGTAGTAGTAGTAGTAGTAGTAGTAGTAGTAGTAGTAGTAGTAGTAGATGACACCATAGCCAATGTGTATTCTAGTGAACTAACCTGTTATCTCTCTTCTCCCAAGACCTTAAATTTAATGAGGGTAGGGGACCATGTCTTATTTACTCCCCAAGTCTAGTTCACTGTTCTGCACAGTACAAATGCTTTATAAATATCAAAGATTTTTTTTAATTGAGAGGATGAAGAGAAAGATTAAAGTGAGATAAGCAAAGAACCTCAACAAGATGGTAACTGAAAGTTACCTTTGTGACTTTTTCACCCTTCATTAACATTTATTAGAGACGCAAATCTATGCTTCCCATCATGCAGTTGCCAACATGTCCAGGAAACTAGTATCGGACACTTCTCATTCAGCCTCCAGTTCCTCTCTGGGCAGGATTTCCATCCCTAACTCCTCCCAACTCCTTCCTTGGGGTGGTTTTCCCTTTTTCTTTTTCCTTTCAAGTCCACAAAAAGACCACCACTCCTAAGTTCAACAAACAACTAGCCCCTGTTGTTCTGCTTTTATTTTTGCATCAATAAGTTTCCCTCATAGAGAAAGAGACTTGGCCTCTTGGGTAATTGTTGCCACTGAACCAGTTCTCCCACTGAACTGGTAATTGTTTTACAACAAGCTCTCCCCACAGTAGTCCTTGATCTTACATCACTCAAAAGTGTTCCAATCCCATTATCAAGAACTTTAAATGATCTTCTCTAATATGGAGAGAACACACCAAAATTTTGTATGTAGATTTTTTCAGATCTCAAGGGCACCATCCCTAACACCATGTGGAAGGGGTAACTGTATTTTGTGTTTGCCCATATGAATACATATATTTTTTCTACCTAGTAAGATATAAGCTCCTGTAGAGCTTGGATGTTTTCCTTTTTTTTCTTTGCATCTTTAGAAACCAGTATAATGTTAGACTCTTAGCAAATATTTTATAAATGCTTGTTAATTGATTGATTGAAGAAGCTAAAGAAAAATGGTAGAGACCAGGAGAGTACAGTCAATTTGGGTGTCAGGGAAATCTTGGCCAGAACTGAGGTCAAGAATAGACAGAAGAAAACTAGCTTTTCTCAGTGACCAGAGCAAAAAATGATGAAGAGAGAGGGAGGGAGATAGAAAGAAACACTCGAAGTTTGGAATGGGAAAGGAGAAAAGGTAAAATGAGATGAAAGACTTTTCAGGGAGGTGGGTATAGAAGAATATGGGTCAGGCACAGATTAGTTGGATCACATCCTTTACCTTGATAGGGGAAACTAGAGTGACTGCTGACTATCTATGAGTGAAATTTCTGATAATAAAGGAATTAGAGCATTTGGAAGTGGTTCCAGCTCCCTTTGTCTGACTCATTGTAAAACTTAATGGTCTCTAGAGTCTGTGAAATCATCTACAGCTTGGCTATTGGTCAGTTTGGAGTAGATTTCCTAAAAAGAATCAAATGTATAGCCTCATTACATTTGGGCAAAAAAATAGGTACCTGGTGGATTACAGTGGGGTGGACCAAAAAATATACACCTTTTTTCTTATTTTGTCAATCATTTCACATTGTTGGCTCATAAAATTTGTGGTCCACTGAAAACCCTGTGTCTTTATAAAATTTATTATTTTCTTTAAAATTCAATTTTATATATGGCTGGAGTCACCAATCTCTTTTAAAAATTTTATTATTAATTCAATAAATATTAACATTTCATATTCAAGGAAGCACAAAAAAGAGAATTGTATATGAAATTATAAACTTATGTAATCTACAACTAATTTTAAAGAAAACATTATTAAAGTTAACATAATAAAAAACAAAACTGCCCTGCTTGTCTTGTTTCCCTTCTGAATTTCCTTCTGATATCTTCTGTGCATTTCTAAATATTTCATTTGATGCTCTTTTACTTTTCTTCTTTGGCAATTATCCTGCTTCTCTCCATCAAATTAATATAGTTTAAAACAACTCAATTTCAACTTAGTTTTTATTTATTTATTCATTCTATCTATCTATCTATCTATCTATCTATCTATCTATCTATCTATCTATCATCTATCTATCATTTTAAACTTTTCCCTAATCTAGTCCATGTGAATGAGGTTCATGAGATTCTCCAATTCTCCTAATTTTATTTTCTATGTTTGAATAATCACCTATATAAACACAT